>NC_090323.1:178024452-178267987 GCF_040869045.1 Eurosta solidaginis | reverse complement strand
GAACATAAAAGGGATAGAACTGAAGAAAGAAGAAGAGAGTAATGAGGTAGAAAAAGGACAAATAAGCAAAGCTTCAAAGCTGCACAGCCTTGAAGCTCAGCGTGATTCTATTACAAATATGAATGTATACCTACCTACACATGGTTACTAGGTAAGGTAATGTGGATAAAAGTTTCTTACGAAAGGAAGAAATACAATGACTTATAAGGCTGGATGTGATGATTTAAAGTCATTGCCAAGAAAGGTGGGCTATTTTTTTAAGGTTCCGGTTCCTAGGCATACCCTTTCTATGTTCTTCAAGGAACTGTCAGCATCGACAACCCCACCTAAGTCTTTCGGAAACGTTATTTACAAGTACTGGAACTGCAAAAACAACAAAACAGGATAATGGCAGAGAAAGATCAGAAGAGAGATGAGTAGAAATATAGTGAAATAGGGAATAAATAAAAATCTAAAACTCAAATCGATAAAATAAAATCAGTGGAGTATTGAGAAACCGGTCGTGGCGTAAGTAAGGAGAAAGTTATGTCTGATTAGAGTTGGAATTAGTGGAAGACAATTGATAATACGGAAAATAAGAGATGAAAAAAGAAAACAAATTGAAAGGGACAATATTATAATTAAGAAAATGATAAGTGAATACAAGGACAGGTTAGGTTGAACTGGCCGGTCAATAAGGACCTCACATAGACTTAATGTGTCCATAGTGTTACCAGAATATGTTTGACGACCAAACCGAAGAACCCCAATCAGGTACCAGGACTTATGTTACAGTATAACTCTATCCTCTTGGCAAATACTAGACGTTTTCTAGGTCTTAGTTTTATTGCTGCCTCCAGATCTGCCAACTCTGCCGGCCCTAATAACTGGAGCCTTGACCTGGTGGGCACAGGACACGAACACAGAACTTGCTCAACCGGCTCATCCAGCAGGTCGCACTTCCTACACCATCTGGAATATAAGGATAGAAAGAGAGAAAAAAACGGGAGAGAAAGAGAGAAGAAGATGGAGAAATGGAGAAGTAAGTAAAGTAAAAGGCAGAAATCAAATATTGAGAAAAGGAAGAAAAAAGTAAGAAGAAGTCGTAGGAGGAAATAAAGGGGAAATGGAGATAGGTACATATAAAGAAGAGGGGAAAGGAAAAATTTATAAAATAAGAAATTTACCACGGTAAAAAATGAAAATGTACAAATGAATGGATGATCTTATATGGAAAGTGAAATGGGATAAAAGAACAAAAGGGTATAAAAGAAAGGAAAAATGGGGGAGAAAGCAAGAAGGAAGAAATGGAGAAATCGATAAGGCGGAAGGTAAAATATGAAATTTTAGGACAAGGGACAAGAAAAATGAAGGATAGATAGGAGGTAATAAGGAATAAAAGGAGACAGGGAGAAAAGCAGACACAAAAAAGGAGGGAATGGATAACGAAATAGGGTTGGAAAAATATAAATCAGCAGCTTGAAAAGTGAATATAAGAGAAAGCGGTAGAGAGAAAATGTAAGGGAGAAAGAGAAGGATGGAATACAAAATGAAAACCATAAAGATTGAGTAATTAAGAAGTAAAAGGGATAAAAAATAAATGAAGAAAAGTCATAATGAGAGAACAAGAGAAAATAGGACATAGGACAATCAAGAATTGAACAAGAGCAAGAAATGATATAAGGAATACATTAATGGAAATCATGAGAAAAGGGAAAGGATCGAAGGAAATATTAAAAGGAAGATAGAAATGTAGAAAAGAAAAAAATGGAAGAAGCTAGGATTAGAGATCGGATGAGGAGGAGAATGGAAGAAAGTTTGCAAAAAATCGAAAAGGAATTGCGAAAGAGATAAAAATGAAAAGAAATTACAGAAACAGATCCAAAAAGAGAAGGTGTAGGTACAAGAGAGAAGTGATATGGAAAAAGCAGGATTTATTTTTGACCGCTGTTAATGCTCTCGCCGAGTACTTGGTGGGTGCTTGAGTCATTTTATATATAGTCTTGAAAATAAGCAAGGTAAAAGATGAGTTTACTCTTCTGCAATCTTTTTCTGGTATAAATTGTGCATAGATAAGTTGATGGTATGCGCCATCGTCAAAGTATCGATGCAATATCAAAATAAGTTTTTTATGGCAGGTTTGTTGTTTTTGGAGAGGAATGACGATCACTCACTTTGAACTTAACCTTTGAGACTTTGTGATCACACATTCATCCCACTTAGTTGCCCTTACAATGTATTCAGTGTGAGCAAGAAAGAGATATTTGGTTGTTTAGTCTAGACATTTTGGCTCCAAGACGTAACATCTTCCAACGATTTCTGGCTTATTGGCTTCACCGCTGCTCGAAATATTGTAATTTGCAGTACAATGTTGCCCCACAAAAAAGATGCACCGGGCTACTTGGCTGTCTCTAGGCCGAAGAACACGAAAACCAATTCATAATCAGCCTGCTTAATACCGCGTATTAGTTTGTATTTGATTGATTGATTGATTTTGAATTATTTAACAATTTTACAAATACTATGATATAACCCGCGAAGCTATTATGCTTGTCTGCAGGTTTATAAAATACATATCTAACGAACATGTTTTCTTATACTGACATTATTTCATACATAAGTAGGGCGGTGTCATGATCTTAAATATTATGCTCGTACAAATTTATTTTAAAAGCGAAGAGACATAAACTTAGAATTTTTAAATATAAATATTACTTATTGAGGAACTTGTTACAGTAAACTTTTGATATGAGTTTTTATGAGATTTTTTCTCTTGGCCGAGTTGGGTAGATTAGTAAGTTCAATTCGTAGTTCGTTAAGAAGGGATGGAACCAATACTTGTAGTGAGTTATTTGAAAACTTTGGTACTACTAGCCAATTCTGTAAACGTCTTCTAGTGCCATGATTGCGAGCAATTGGAAATTTAAACTTATCTTTGTAAAAGAATTCATTCAAAATTGTTATTTTAAAGATGTCAAGTAATTTTAGTTCTCAATTGAAGTTAATATTTTTTGAATATATATTCTTTTTTTTTTTTTTTTGCCAATATCTTAAGGTTACAATTTTGGCTTTGCTGTAGTTTCCTACAGTGCACTGATGTACCCCAGCCTGTTATCCCGTGTCTTAAAATTGATTCCGATAAGGATAAATATGCTTGGAATAAAACTTCGTAACTAGTACAGAAGCTCATGTGGTTCAAGAAATAAGATGAGCATCTGAGTTTTTTTGCAAATACGATGTGTGAAAATCCCACTTAAGATTTTGGTCTAGGATAACACCTAGATATTTGTATGTACCTTATCTATTTTTAAGTTTGTATTGCAATCACAGGGAGTATGATTTAAATATAAGCAGTCGTAATCATGGAATACGAGATTAATTTGTGTTCTAGAAATATGTGGAGGCCTAATGTGCATTACTTTAGTCTTGGATACGTTTATTACTAGGCCATTGTCATGAGGCCATTTAGTTATAATATCTAGCTTTCGCTGTATAATCGCTATTCCAGTATTAACATCCCTGTGTGGTACTAATATGGCTGTATCGTCTGCGTATGCAAATATTTCACAGTTTTTTAATGCTCTAAGCATACTATCAGCATATATTATATATAAAAGCGGTCCATGTTTAGATCCCTGTGGTACTCCATATGACAATAATCTGTCAATGTATTGTTAATTTTTAATTTTTACACTATACTGCTCGAAAAGTTACCCAGTAGTTGGTTTATGTTTTTATTTTATTGAAACCGACATTGTCTGGGGTCAATCAGTTTGAACTTCACTATGAACTCAGTTAATCTACTTACTATGCCTTCTTCCAAAATTTTCGCAGTTTTCATTCCGGCTTTATAAATAGGCCTAACCAGTGATAACTTGATTGCATTAGCTACCGTGCATTGAGTTAGGCTGAGTTTTATCAGCTTAGTTAATATAGGAGCTATCACAGGTGCTAACAATTTCAGATCTTTTGGTCTAATCCAATCGGAACCGGGACCTTTACTCTCATTGAAGTTTTGTATGGTTCCTAGTCTCTCCTTATCTCTGGCTTCTTCTATAAATATTGAGTTAGGTATAGCATGCTTAGGTAGATATAAGGTAGCTATATTGCAGTCATGAATCACTTTTTTTACATCTTCGCTAAATGTCGTTGCAAAGGTATCACAAAAGATTTTAATATTTTTGTTTTGAACATCTTTCAAAACGTGCTCATCTGGACTAAAACATTTCCGGCCAAAAATTTCATTTACTAGCTGCCAGGTTTTTCGTGTGTCATATCTGAACTCAGTGAATTTACTAAGATAGTAGTTATTTCTAGTTTTTTGTATCTCTTTATTTACATAGTTTTTAAATCTTTTGTATTCGACGTCACCCTTTTGGTTCCTTGGTTTCCCTTTCCAATTTCTATATAATTCATCCCTTCTTTTGCATAATGTTTTAAGCTGATTTGTCATCCACACATTCATTTTTCTCTGTGTACCTATAAATAAAAAAATAAGTGTAAGGCGCGATAACTTCCGAAGAGATCTAAAGCCGAGCTTCTCTTCCAATTTGTGTCGTGCTCCTCTTGATTTTCCCTACAAATTGGCCAGACGGGACTTACATGTTTTATGCCGACTCCGAGCGGCATCTTCAATGCAGATGAGTTTTCACTGATAGCTTTTCATGGCAGAAGTACACTCGGAGCGCTTGCCAAACACTGCCTAGGGGCGACCCCGCTTAGAAAAATTGTCTTTTAATTGAAAAACCTTATTTCTAAAATTTTGATCTTGCTTTGTCCGGGTGTGAACTCAGGGCATACGATGTGGTAGGCGGAGAACGCTACCATCACACCACGGTGGCCGCCAGTTCTCTGTGTACCTACTTTACGTTTAATGCATTAGTTCCATATGCACATTTAAAGCTCAATTGTATTTTTTCACACATGCTGTCTACATCAATTAACCTTAGAATATCATCGCAGTTTACCATCAACATCTATTCGTAAAATTTATTTTTGTTTATGGGATTAGTGTAAACTGTTTTTGTTCTCCTATGCTCACTCCTATCAATGCAGTTTATACCACATAAAAGAGAGTAATGGTCCGTAATATTTGTTTGTATAACTCCTGCCATGATAGCAACGACCCCACTTCTAATAAATATGTGATAGATACATGTATGAGAGTCTCCCCACTCAGCATTTAGGTGATTAAGTTTTGAATTCATGACTAAATAATGAGTTATCATACAATTGAACAAAATAAATAATCAAATGTGAATACTCTTGATGATCACAAACCGAAAATCATTTTTCCATCACTTTTTGGAATCATTTTTGGAGTCCTTTGATGATTAAATTTTAATATTTCATAAAAACCATTAAAAGGAATAATCAAAAATTTTATTATTTATGCAAAATATATTCTTAAAGAAAAAAAATAATGTAATGATGCTCGTGACCGAAGATTTCCCCAATCATTTCCCCACCTTCGGGTTCCCAGGAAATACATAATGATTGGACAATGCAAAGGCTGTGAGCTATTTGAACCATGGGTAAGTGAAACTATCTTGACATACCTGGATACGGCTTCAACATCCCGTATCGTAGCCGTATTTTAAGATGCAGACGATAATGCTGATGTTGGATGTTGTAGTCGCAGGTGTATATCGGTCAACTTTGTTTGCGAGTTACCTGTGGTTCGAATAGCTCACTTTTGCATACTTTATTCCCCTGATGAAATAAGATTGTTATATAGTATCTTATTTTGAATGAGATATGAAAAATAAATGCCTGATAATCGCATTCAAAAATTATTCAAAAATCTCAACCAAAACGATTGAAATATGTTCACGAATATGATCAGAAAATGACTATGAAAAGCAGTAAAGCTCAATTTTACAATGATATCAAATATGAATAAAAAGCGTTTCGAAATAGGAATCATAAAAGTTTATTCAAGAATAATCACATTTAAGGTACATTTTTCTCCTAACGATACTTTAATTTTGGAACAGAAAATGCTTTTAAATTTGAACGTTTTTAATCATCTTGGGGTATGATATTTAAATATTTTTTGATCAAAATTTTCAAAAAGTGCTGGCTGGGTCTGTTTAAATCAACTCGTGTGCATTTATTTATCACATTTTGCATACCACATGATGAGAGCATGTCAAGGTAGACGTTTATATTGCTGTTGTCGGCATCTAATATATTTATATTCATGTCATCAACTACTATTGTACAACCTTCTTTGTGCCCTTTTTTCAAAATATCATCAAGCTCATCAAGAAACATACGTATATTTTTTTTGGAGGCCTATATATACCGGCGGCCAATGTGGTGTGATGGTAACGTGCTCCGCCTGCCACACCGTATGGCCTGGGTTCGCACCCCGGGCAAAGCAACATCAAAATTTTAGAAATAAGGTGTTTCAATTAGAAGAACATTTTTCTAAGCGGGGTCGCCCTCGGCAGTGTTTGGCTAAGGCTCCGATTGTATTTCTGCTATGAAAAGCTCTCAGTGAAAACTCATCTGCCTTGCAGATGCCGTTCGGAGTCGGCATAAAACATGTTGGTCCCGTCCGGCCAATTTGTAGGGAAAATCAAGAGAAGCACGACACAAACTGGAAGAGAAGCTCTGCCTAAGATCTTTTTGGAGGTTATCGCGCCTTACATTTATTTTTTTTTTTATTTTATATATAGCATGCAGTGTGTATCTAGTGGAGCTGTTATTGGAAATATTGATTTCTATAGACTCGAAAGAGTGTGTTTCGTATAAGATTCTTTGATAACATAAGTTTTCTCTCACATATACCACTATTCCTCCCCCACATCTCTGGTTTCTGTTCAAAAACTCAGAATTGAACCCATACATTTGAAAAAGACTTTGCTCATCATCATTTTTGTTTGTTTCAACTACATAGTACCAATATGTCTATGCTGTTAATAAGCTTGCCCATTTCTATTCTAAACGCATTGAACTTCTTTCTCATAGAGCGTGTGTTTAGACAAACGCCTTTACATTCATATTTGTCAAAGTTTATTGTATCAATTTCTTCAAATGAATTAAATATGTTTGTTGTAATTTGGTTCATTGCAAGATAGAAAAATAAAATTTAGTATTATGATAAAAAAGTTAATGAAGTGAAAAATGTGAAAAAATGTATTAATTGTGTAATATCACCATATAAAATTTTAATAAATATAGCGTACTTTGGGAAAGACTGAAAGACGGAAAGACCTAAAGTCAAGGAATTGATGGAACCTTATCAATGCGGTTTCCTTTCAAGGGGTTGCCAGTGCAATTTCTAGCTTCTCCAACCCAATTATCAAACCCTCCAACCCCTGGCGATTTTTTTTTATCAGCCTGTTTAAGGCGACCCCAAGTTCCTCAAGAACTAGAGGGTGCTTGTTACCGGAACGTATCGGATCTATATTCGGAAAAAACTATCAACATCGATAGCACTTCCCGAAACCATTGGGCACTGTCCTTATCGCTACAACAACAACAACAACAGTTCTGGAATTAAGTTCCACACAAAGTTAATAAGTAGTCAAGGAGGACAAGGCGAAGTACTTGCTGCGTTTAAGAGCCATTTGATGTGTTAAAGTATCCAAGCCAAATGATATAATTATAATAAGTGAAATTAACAATAAAGGTATAAAGCACAACATAAATCAGTTGAAGAGATCATAATTTATTACACAGGCACTCACCTAGTTGTTTTACGACACCAACAGCTTGAAAGCGACGCTCCATTGTTGTCAATAGCCATAAAAGGCATATGGAAAATGCGCCACAAAATCCTAATAAAATCCAAATCTCATTTGAAAAGGGTTGTAAGAAAACGATCCGATCGTTTTTTGTGCTGCGTGGATGACGAAATATGAAACAAGGTCTGCGGATGAAAAACAAATTAAAATTGGTTTTATTTAATATTTGTATACCATAATCATATCTAACACATACATAGCAACTGAGCCCTACTCAGTTATCAACACCAATGGTGCAAATTAAACAGCACCACCAGAAGCGCATCTAATGCTGTAGAGACCCAGCAGCAGGTGTAAAGCAACAAACATAAATCTTATTTTACACACAAAAAGAAATTAAATCAACAAACATGTCTCCACCAGGATTTAGTTTCAATTAATGTGTCAATCTTAAAAGCAAGTATTACGTGAGCAGGCGAATGCGAGCCGTGGACGGAACAAATTGCTTGTCAGTCGCCATGTCTTTGCTTTCGCGCACCAAACTCTGCACACTTCCGTAGGTTTGGCATTGAAGTTAGCCTCTCATTGGCACTTAAGTTGCTGTCAAGTTAGTTGGCGTGATCTTTCTGCACTCTAGAGAGGGATTGAAACTGAGGGGGAGGGTAGTAGAAGGAATTCAACAGTAAGTAGTGGTTACAGCAGCTACAGAAATCTCGCGTGAGCACACTTTTATGTTGGTGTAGGAATCAACATTAAATTGTCGTTAAATCAGCTGAAGGCAGAACTAACAAGTAAATGTGTCTAAGTTCGGGTGTAACCGAACATTATATACTCAGCGTGAGCTTCAGTTGTACATTTCATTTCAGATAAATTACTTTTCTATATAACACGTGTCACCGCCGGTTAAAAAAAAATATTTCCCCATTTCCTCTTAAAATGAAACTTAACAAGTGAAATATCATTGATTCAAAATTATTTTTTGCTTAGTTATAGCTTATTATTCTAGTCTTCGACCCTTTTAAACTTGTTTTATATCTAAGTTGCCGTGGTCTTTAATCGATCCCGTCCATTTTTAATAGAAATATTTTCTGCTATAATTTTCGATTTTTATGGCCTTGTTTATTTAAAAAATGTAGGGTTTTGTGAGCTCGAGACCTTGCTTTGAATAAAACACTATGTTAATATTCATAAATTTATTTGGTCGGTATTTCGACTTCAATCCGAAGTCATTTTCAAGACTTTTTAAAAACACAACATGAAAAGAAAATAAACAGAAATATATTAATTATATCAAATACATTCATACATTTATAACACTAGATCGACTTACTTGCATGGAAATGCCTAATCGACTAATCAGGTGTTCTAACAAAATAATAGGAAGAAGGTGGAAAAAGGGAAAGTAAACAATTAGAGAACCACCCTGCAGTCAAAAGCCCAAGTAGTCAGCAAACATTCTAGTTCATTGACTAGAATTTCGTGGGGTTATTCACATTAGTTAGTATTTGAGGAAATGTACGAGTGCCTTCTGTAGCCAGTTTGCAATGCATACTTCAGTTGAAAATGCTGGATATCGTCCAAATCAACGAAAAGGCCAAGCCTTCCATATCAATAGTCTCAGACGGAAAACCTATGCCGATGCCAAAACCCCTTGGCCATGAGGGCATCAGCAGCCTAGCATATTTTTTCTACTTGTCGTTAAAAGCTTTTGCGATTCCAGAATAATGGATAATGGTAAGGATAGGAAAACCAAATACCGGAAACCAAGCCAGTGTCTACCTTTGGTCAGTAACGAAAACGTTTAAAGCCGTTACTGTTTCCACACTTAAATGAAATTCTTCGGTAATCCAGCCATCATCATGACTTTCGTAAAGTGCATATTACTACCACCGTTTTGAACTCCATTAACACTCATCATGGGATGGTGCTAGTGCAGCTTGGCCTGTTTTGACATAGTCAACCACAATTGGTTCGTCCTTCTCCGTTAGATAGATATATAATTTATTGAAGATTGCACTGCGACTATTGGTCTATTGTGCCCTCACCTCCTTCACAACACATCATCCAAGCCGACTTCCTTGATGAACGCTAGCAGTTCTCTCGGCTTGAGTGATTTAATGTGGGAATTTTCTGGCCATGCTGAGCCCATAAACTAAGCCCTTCGTCTTGAGATTGTGTCACATTCCAGGAGGATATGGTCCGCCGTCTCCGCTGATCAATCACAAAATCGGGATGTGTTATTCCGTTACTTTTTAGGTTTTATATATGTGTACGTATTTTTATTAAAATTTATTCCAAAGTATAATGTATTGAAGTGAAAAATTTTAAAGTGATATATGTATATATAAATTAGGGTGGGTCGATTTTTATGGACGAAAGTTAACCGATATCGCGCCATCGATAGGATTTGGGCTCAGGAAAAAAAATTCCACTACGCATACCCAAAAATAATTTTTAATTTTTTTTCAGCTTTGATTTTTAAGGCTTTTTTCATGACCTACTAAAGAATTTTCATATGTATACCCTGACCGATACAAAGATGTCCGCTAAAAACGTTGTCGATAACAGTTTTTTGAAAAAAAAAAAAAAAATATTTTAGGGGACATTTTTGGGTCGGACAGGGTATACATGAAAATTTTACAATCAAATGAAAATTTTTTTAGTAGGTCATGAAAAAAACATTAAAAATCAAAGTCGAAAAAAATAAAATTTCGCAGGCTCTAAAATTATTTTTTTGGGTACGCGTGGTGGAACTTTTTTTCCTGAGCCCAAATCCTATCGAAAAATCGATGGCGCGATATCGGTTAATAAATCGACCCAGTCTAATATACATACTTTTCTATATATGAAATATAATGAATAAAACAAATTTGAGCTAATTTATAAATTTTCAAGTAATTTTTCAACCCAACTAGGACTAGTATATTAACTAGTACGATGCTGATTCAAATATCCACTAGTATGACAACTGGTATGTCACAGTTGGTATGATATGATGTATATAATAACTAGTATGCCATTTGGTATAATGCTGGCGCAAAGGCTGACTAGTCTGTTAATTGGTATGACCTTGATGGGTATGCTGATTAGTATGTCATCTGGTATGATGTTGGTGTATATAATTACTAGTTTGTCAATTGGTATGATGCTGAAGCAAAGGCTGGCAATTGATATGTCGTAGGACATCGCCGTGTTAAAAATACCAGTTGCTAATATGGAAAAAAGACAGAACTCATACTAGTTAGGATTTTTGGCAAACTAGAATTCTTCTAGTATACAACTAGTTGGTTTGACTGCAGGGCGCAAGTATAAACAAATTTTAGGGAACCGTATAAGTAAACAAAATTACACAACAACAATCACACACAGAGAATTTCTAAGAACAACAAGACAAAATGCAACAAAGCAAAATGTGCATAGTCTCATCCCCCCCTTTCATTAGTTGTTGTCCCCAATCTCGTTCGCAGCGGGATATTTGCTGGGCTGTGGCGCTCTCGACGAACCTTTTGTGATTTGCCCTGTGTGTTGTTGCTGCTTTGAAACTACATTGCGATACGCGTAGGCACATTGGTCTACGTCAGACTTGTAATTCATTCTATTAGGGGTGTTCATAATGCTCCACACCCATTTTCAACATTTTTAGTGTTTTCCAATTTAATGATATAATTCAATTTAGAAAGTAAAATTCTCTTGATACAAAGCTCTTTTTCGCTAAGATATAGCTTATTATTTTCATCTACGATCCTTTTAAAAATCTTTTATATAAAAGTGGGCGTGGTCTATAACTGATCTCGTCCATTTTTTCTATAAATATTTCCTACTATAGGGAACATTTGTGTACCAAATTTGATTACGATCCGTTAATTTTTGCTTCGAGTTATGGCTCCCGAAACATAGAAAACTGCTTACTCATAAAAGGGCGGTGCCACGCCCATTTTTAAAATTTGAATTTTTCCTATTTATTGTTATAAATCCACATGGGAAATGAAATACCATTGATATAAAGCTATTTTTTGTAAACATATAGCTTATTTTATACGTCCACGACCCTTTTAAAAATCTTTTATATAAAAGTGGGCGTGGCCCTTAACCGATTTGGTTAATTTTTTTCAAAGCATTCCTTTTAGTAAAGGCAACCTCTCTGCCGAATTTAGTTACGATAGGTTGAACGATTTTTGGTTTATGTTTAATAATATTTGTAAAATTGAGTTTATCACAAGTGGCCGGTGCCACGCCCATTTTAAAAAATTTACTAAATAATCAGGTTTTTAGTGTTTTACAAAATGTTATATATATAAAAAGTGGGCGTGGTTATCATCCGATTTCGCTCATTTTCAATACCACTCTATTCTGGGTCCAGATAAGCTCGTGTACCAAATTTGGTGAAGATATATCAATATTTACTCAAGTTATCGTGTTAACGGGCAGACGGACGGACGGATGGACATGGCTCAAATCAAATGTTTTTTCGATACTGATGATTTTGATATATGGAAACCTATATCTATCTCGATTCCTTTATACCTGTACAACCAACCGTTACCCAATGAAAGTTAATATACTCTGTGTGCAAAGCACTCTGAGTATAAAATTGTGCTTAGTTAAGCAATAACAACAACAATCAAATATAAACCCAAACGCAATAAACATAATTGCAACAAAAAACTATTACAAGCATAACAAATCACCCTCAGCTCAAAGCCAATAAGGTAAGGTTCACCAGAGTGCAAAGGAAGCAATGAGCAACACATAAATTCTCTAAGCTCCAGCAAAAGAAAAATGAGCATTTAATCGATTGATTGTGTGGTTGATTGCGCGCAACGCAGCAGGTCATAAATATATATAGAATTTTCATAACGATATAAGAAGGTCTATATATATGTATATACTACTATATATAAATAACTACGTAGATATTTAACCTCTAAAGGCAACTACTTAATAAACAAAAGCACATATACAGGGTTCGCTATAAGTGCAAGAATTCTTTTTGTTAACAATGGCTTAACAGCATGTGCAATTACGGTCGCACCGTAGCTACCCTGCAAAAATCGTTGGATCATGTGGTCCACTGGAGTACTTACCATTATACTCTACTGTAATGCAGCAATGGACCAACTCATGTTTCTACACGTACATATTGTAAGCCGATCATTGCTCGTTTTTAACGATTGTGATCACTACACGATGTTTATTGAACTGTGGGTACTCCATGGATTACTGTGATGTAATGCTGAGCTGGAGTATATGGTCCAGTCCTAGGACATCGCAATGTTAATTGGACCATATTTTTTGTATGAATTGTGGTTAATTTTGGAGCACTCGGGTGGTCAATAGCGAGTACTCCATACATGCATGCATGGAGTACTCGCGATTTTTGCAGGGTAAGCGCTGTGGTGAATGTAGCGGCCATCATTTCGCAAAACCCTACTACCCTGCAAAAATCGTTGGATCATGTGGTCCACTTGTGTCATACTGGAGTACTCCATTGATTACTCTGATGTAATGTTGAGCTGAAGTATCCCTGCAAAAATCGCGAGTACTCCATGCATGCATGTATGGAGTACTCGCTATGGACCAAGCGAGTGCTCCAAAATTAACCACAATTCATACAAAAAATATGGTCCAATTAACATTGCGATGTCCTAGGGCCGGACCATATACTCCAGCTCCGCATTACATTAGAGTAATGCATGGAGTACCCACAGTCCAATAAAAATCGTGTAGTGATTACAATCGTCAAAAACGAGCAATGATCGGCTTACAACATGTTCGTGTAGAAACATGAGTTGGTCCATCGCTGCATTACAGTGGAGTAGAATGGTAAGTACTCCAGTGAACCACATGGTCCAACGATTTTTGCAGGGATATGGTCCAGTCACATCGCAATGTTAATTGCACCATATTTTTTGTATGAATTGTGGTTAAATTTGGAGCACTCGATTGGTCCATAGCGAGTACTCCATGCATGCATGTATGGTGATGATGTTTGCAGGGTAACGCCAATAGCAAACGGTGCGTCAGCAACAGCGACAATGTCAGCACGAAATAACAAAAGATACACACACACATATTCAGAGAAACGAAGCTTAAAGCTATGGTAACGAACGCACATAAAGAAGAGGACAAGCCTATGCATCAGCAACATAATCGAGAATGCAATAGGCGATAGATCACCCCCATCTTCTTTTGATCATGGCCATGATTTCGAGAAATACATCGAGACAGGTCTATGACTGACTAGTTAAGTGAATGTGAAGTTTGTTCCCCGAGAAAGAAGTTTAAATTTCAATCACGCAGTAGCTCAATCCTTCGCTGATCCAAATGTATAACTGTGAAAAGTTAGGTGGTTCCAAAGGTCGATTTGGCGCCTTTTGTCTTGAAGGTAGTCGCAATCTGGAGATATTCGCTCCTGCGGCCATAATCTTAAGATAATTTTTTTAAGATTTTTTTTTTCAACTCTTCGCATTCGAGTTTAAACAGCTTGGCAGGAGATTTGTTATTCAATGTCGCCTTTATCCCTTAGCCGGAATATTGCCAAGTAGGCGTCTCTCTTTCCTCTGTGTATCATGATAACACAACAATACATCGCACATTGCATCATCAGTCACTCTACAGGCAGCGTCCTTTATTTCCTCAGCTCGCTGGAATCCTGTAGTGTCCGTAAGGGCGCCAAGTAGTGAAAGAGAAAAGTGCTTCTACTGCTCTACTTCATCGTCAGGCGGCACATTGTTCTCAACCAGCAAGCTTTCAATTACGACGTGATAGATTTAGTTTCGTGTTCTTCAAGCAGAAGACAGCCAAGGAACTTACTGTATCTTTTAATTCTGGACTCTGGTGCAGCAAATGAACATGTCTCAATCCACGATGGACTCAATCAGACTGAGCCCGTTGTTTTATGTTCCATCATAGAGGCTAAATTTTAGGGCCAATTTGAGGCAAATAATAACTTTTGCATAAAGTATGGGACAATCTTCGCAGTTCTTTTCTAGTTTCTCTGAAAAAGAACCTTTTACCACATCAGCCGCATATGTTGGTGCATAGACGCGATTAAATATTTTATTAAAAAATCTGGCCTTGGTGCGGATTGCAAAGAGACGATGGTTCACAGTCGCTAATGACAATACTTATCTTCAATTAGTAGCAATTTGGAAGATAAATATTGTCATTATCTTACCCCAGCGGGTTGGGGGCCAGAATATACCCGCGGTAGGTATGCCTATCTTAAGAGGCGACTAAAATACCATATTCAAGGGGTCAATTGTCAACCTCACCTATCCGTAGCGAATCCTGTTTCATTAACAGCCGAGGCTGTGGCGACCCCGAACTCCTCATGGATTTAGGTGATGGGAGAGCGGTATGGCTAGGAAGGTCGCATGTGGTTACAAAAAATCGTTCTCGAGATGGTCGGGCTTGGTACCGGAACGTACCAGATCTGCATCCGGCAAAGGACCATCAACATCGACAACACTCTCCAAGGCCTTCGGGGAGTGTCCTTATCGCTACAACAACAACAACAACAAGAACAACAATACTTATCTGTCAAGTCCCTTTCCCACCACCAAACCAACTCCATGGTTGCGAAATACGCTTCTCTCCTTGTGGTCTCTGCGATAGACTTCGAAGAGCCCAACTTTATTATTGACTTGGCCCATCAATTGTGCTTTCTGTGTGGCTTTGTGCAAAGTAATGACTTCAGTCATTGCCTCCACAAGGACATCAACCCGGGAGCTGCACCTTCTTGTCTAAGCACCTCTTGGAATGTATGTTCCCTCAAATCGTAATCATTTAAATATAGACAGTAACTTAAGTTAGGTTGAACTAGTCGATCGGTGAGGACCTTATATAGACTGAATGATTCCATAATGTTACCAGAAGTTTGTTTAACAACCGAACTGAAAAATCCTTTCAAAACTCTGTACCTATGTTATTAATTAACTCCGTCGTCTTAACATATACTAGAAGCTTTCTAGGACCAATTTTATTTGCTGCTTTTATATCTGACACCTGAATTACATGGAAAGCGCAGGGCACGAGCACAAAAAGTACTCGATCGTTTCCTCTTACAACCCGCACTTTCCACATCTGCTATCACTGACTAAGCCTAATTTAAAGGCATATGAGACCAGAAAGCAATGTCCAGTCAGAATACTCATCATGAGCTTGCAGTCCTCTTTTTTTTATTATACGAGTAACTTTGCAATTCTATGGTTGTAAGACCTACACATGAAATTCGACACTTTACAGCCCCGCGCTTAGGTTCATGCCTCTTTAGCTTGGTTGATCACGTACAACTCTCGTATTTTCTTAAACTCGCCTAACTAATTAGGACTTCTACGGAGCAAATTCCGAGGGATGGGACCTTTTTAGCTAGTTCCGCTTTTTATTTCCTTATGCGTTGGGACTCAATATAGAGTATGCGTCTCCATATTCCGATTCTTTCCAGGAATTGCTAACACTCTCTCATATTTTTTTAGAAGATGTGCAATGCAAGATATTTGCCCTAATGCTTCTTCGCAGTCAATATAAAAGATGATCCGGCTGCGGTTTAAATAATTTTCTTCGAGTTTTTCTAATGCTTTAGCAACGGCTACTACGACCGCCTGAAAAATGCTACATTGATCTGGCAGCTTACAATAACTGTTTATTTCCGGATCTGCACAGTATTCAGTAGCTTGTTACCTAGTTTTTCCATTGATAGTGGTTTTACGTGGCGAGTTCCAGGCCCTGGGCAAACTGGTGTACGGAATCGGGATTTTAGACCGGAGGAAATATAAGTCTAATGTCACAGTTTAGTTCCGTATTGAGATATGTCGCTCTCTCACTTTCTTTCTCACTCTCTCTTTCTTTCTTGCTTGCTATGTCTCATTACCTTTCTTTCTCTCACATTCTTTCTCCCTTTTTCTTCCTCTTTTCGTCTCCTTTTTCTTTCTCCCTTTCTTCCTTCTCTCTTTCGTCTTTCCCTTTTCACTTTCTATTTCTATACTCTTCTATTTCTAACCTCCCCCCCCCCCCCCTATCCCTCTCTGTCTGCCCCTTTTTGTCTTCCTTTTTTATTTTTTTCTTCCCGTCTCTTTCTCTCTTTATATGTATCAACGTCTTTCATTTCCTCTCTCTCTTTATTTCCGCTATTAAAGGAGATTTATTTCCACCCACATGAAATTTCGTATTGGAAATGATTCTGTGAAAACTCTAAACCCTTCAGGATATCATATCCAGAAAGATGTCGCACAAGCAAGTTATAATTCGCATACCCTGTAAGTTTGAGTAAATTAAGACACGCGACTCACATAATGTGTTCGTGCGCGAGTTTGCGTGTGTTTGGCTCTGTCGTCCTTTTTTTTTCTCCTGCCTATATTTACAACAAGATTTATTTCTGTCAACCGCAAAGGCTAAACTTACAAACATTTATCTCGGCAATAATACTCTTACAACAACAACAACCAAACTCAAACAAAAGCAACAATTGTTGACAATGACGGTAATATAACAAGCATTATACGTATGAAAAACATAATGAAAAAATTGAGTGTTAAACGGCAGGTCTCGTTGTGTTGGTCGTTTTAATATCATTTTTCATGCCATTGACAGGTTACAATATGCGAAATTAAATAAACCACAGCAATAAAGACAACAACACAAAAAGGTGACAGGTGATCCAACAATAAAGGCATTAGGGAAATATTTAAAATCCCTCGCCTCCACTTGCGCCGAGACAGCCATAGCAACAGCAATTGTGATAGCATGCCCTTCGCTGATGTTGAATGCTTTTGTGTGTATGTGTGTAGATATTATTCAACTTATTTTGTCACGCTTTCAAGCGCAAAGCTTTCAACAAATTGCTTTTTAAAATTTTCTAAAAAACCCATAAGCTATGGTAACACAAACAACAACAACTATTGTTGTTTAAAGCATACTGAAAACAAGTAAGGAAGGCTAAGTTCGGGTGTAACCGAACATTACATACTCAGTTGAGAGCTATGGAGACAAAATAAGGGAAAATCACCATGCAGGAAAATGAACCTCGGGTAACCCTGGAATGTGTTTGTATGACATGCGTATCAAATGGCAGGTATTAAAGAGTATTTTAAGAGGGAGTGGGCCATAGTTCTATAGGTGGACACATTTTCGAGATATCGCCATAAAGGTGGATCAGGGCTGACTCTAGAATTTGTTTGGACGATATGGGTATCAAATGAAAGGTGTTAATGAGTATTTTAAAAGGGAGTGGGACTTAGTTCTATAGGTGGACGCCTTTTCGGGATATCGTTATAAAGGTGGACCAGGGGTGAATCTACAATTAGTTTGTACGATATGGGTACCAAATAAAAGGTGCTGATGAGTATTTTAAAAGGGAGTGGGCCTTAGTTCTATAGGTGGACGCCTTTTCGGGATATCGTTATAAAGGTGGACCAGGGTTGACTCTAGAATGCGTTTGTACATTATGGGTATCAAACGAAAGGTGATCATGAGTATTTTAAAAGAGAGTGGGCCTTAGTTCTATAGGTGGACGCCTTTTCGATATATCGCCATAAAGGTGGACCAGGGGTGACTCTATAATGTGTTTGTACAATATGGGTATTAATAAGAATTATAAAAGGGAGTGGTGGTAGTGGTATATGTGAAGGCGTTTTCGAGATATCGACCAAAATGTTGACCAGGGTGACCCAGAACATCATCTGTCGGGTACCGCTAATTTATTTATATATGTAATACCACGAACAGTATTCCTGCCATGATTCCAAGGGCTTTTGATTTCGCCCTGCAGAACTTTTTCATTTTCTTCTACTTAATATGGTAGGTGTCACACCTATTTTACAAAGTTTTTTTCTAAAGTTATAATTTGCGTCAATAAACCAATCCAGTTACCATGTTTCAACCCTTTTTTCGAAGTTGGTATAGAATTATGGCACTTTTTTCATTTTTCGTAATTTTCGATATCGAAAAAGTGGGCGTGGTCATAGTCAGATTTCGGCCATTTTTTATACCAATAGAAAGTGAGTTCAGATAATTATGTGAACTGAGTTTAGTAAAGATATATCGATTTTTGCACAAGTTATCGTGTTAATGGCCGAGCGGAAGGACAGACGGTCGACTGTGTATAAAAACTGGGCATGGCTTCAACCGATTCCGCCCTTTTTCACAGAAAACAGTTATCGTCTTGGAATCTAAGCCGCTACTAAATTTCACAAGGATTGGTAATTTTTTGTTCGACTTATGGCATTAAATGTATCCTAGACAAATCAAATGAAAAAGGGCGGAGCCACGCCCATTTTGAAATTTTATTTTATTTTTGTATTTTGTTGCACCATATCATTACTGGAGTTGAATGTTGACATAATTTACTTAAATACTGTAAAGATATTAAATTTTTTGTAAAAATTTCACTTAAAAAAAAAAAAAAATTTTTTTAAAAGTGGTTGTGGTCGTTCTCCGATTTTGCTAATTTTTATTAAGCATACATATAGTAACAGGAGTAACGTTCCTGCCAAATTTCATCATGATATCTTCAACAACTGCCAAATAACAGCTTGCAACACTTCTAAATTACTTTCTTTTAAAAGTGGGCGGTGCCACGCCCATTGTCCAAAATTTTACTTATTTTCTATTCTGCGTTATAAGTTCAACGCACCTACCAAGTTTTATCGCTTTATCCCTCTTTGGTAATAAATTATCGCAATGTTTCGATTTTTCGAAATTTTCGATTTCGAAAAAGTGGGCGTGGTTTGGCCGATATCGTTCTTTTTAAATAGCGATCTGAGATGAGCGCCCAGGAATATACATACCAAATTTCGTCAAGATATCTCAAAATTTACTTAAGTTATCGTGTTAACGGACAGACGGACGGACGGACTGACATGGCTTAATCAAATTTTGTTTCGATACTGATGATTTTGATATATGGAAGTATATATCTATCTCGATTCTTTAATACCTGTACAACCAACCGTTATCCAATCAAAGTTAATATACTCTGTGAGCTCTGCTCAACTGAGTATAAAAATTAGTAAAAAACTGAAGGCAATCACTCTAACCATATTTGACAACAACAAAAAAACTGACGTGCAGCAGATCCTTGCACAGTGATACAAAGGTTGTACTGCGCTGACAACCTCTTGAAAGGATTGCGCTACATAAACCCTTGAATCAATTTTGTATTTTAGCCGCCTCTTACGACAGATATACCAGCCGCGGATATATTCTAAGCCCCCTAACCCGCAATTAGCTCATTATGATGCATGGATGTGATAGTTTCCTTAATGCATTTAGCTATTAATGACGTTGGTTTTGCCGAAGGCGGTGAGATGATCGCGTTCGTCCACAACTACTTAAGCATACCAACGGAAATAGTTAGCGAAAAACCGAGGCGGTCTAGGACCATAGCAAGGTGAACACAAGTTGATCGGGGTATGGTAGAGGATGACCAATGGTCTTAATAATAGCGAGGAGTTTCGGGATAGCAACGGATGCCGCAGAGATAGAGAGGAATCCAGTCTAACAATAAGACAAGCAACAGTGGTAGTGTCGTGACGTAGAATCAGAGAGCCCGGAAGGATGAGAATATCGAGGTGGACGCATGATATACTAAGGTTAATGTTTTATTTTGTTACGCTGACCCTTAATCAGGGAGAGTAAACAGTTCGTGAATACTCGCTGCTTCCATAGCTAGCTGAAACTTCATAAACCATAGGGCATTGGGCTTAGGCAATTATCAGCAGCTAAAGCCAGATCTAGGGGGATTAAACCATGTAGGCATAGTAAGAAAGCCCTCCATCCCACAAATAACTGGGAGACGCGCGAGAAAGCTGAAACATTTAGGGTAAGTCGTCCTGGTGAAGCGAACGGTAAGTCAAACCATTGCAGCACCACTCAGAAGCTTGAGAGCATCAAATCCTTTTACTTGTGGACACCACACTCTCCATAGAAGCACACTATATATGTATAAAATGCCAGAAAATAAGGCAGAGTTGTACCGGGTTGCGGTATCGTAAACCAATTTGTGGGCTTAGGAGGTCTTATAGGCGAGGACTTAGGGGTCGTATGGTCACAAAAGGATATCTAAACAGTGATAGTTGCTAAACAGGCTCCAAAGTATGTACAGACATATTTAAGGTAACGAGCCGCTGTGAACTTCTGTACACCAAACAACAACGTAAGCAGTCATCGATTACCAACCGTAGAGGTGAGGACCAGAACAATCCGCATTGCTCGTGATGTTAGAAAATAGATAGATTAAGAGCGAAAATAAGTCGTTAGTCGCGAAATTAGCGCAGACACGTTAAGACTGCTGCAAAATTACTAAATATCGAAGACAATAGAACAGACCGACAATGAAAATATTTTATTAGAGTAATTACGTGGCGTCGGCGGCCTAACCTCACAATGCACTAATGAACACAGATGAAAGCAACGTTTTACCAGCACCCAGCGTCTTCTCCTTTTTGACTGATGCCTTGTAAGTGATCAATTGACTGGTTCGTTAAAAAGTTGCAAACGCCCTCCCTTAAAATTGAGAGTGTCAACGCTATATTTGCGAGGATCAAACATATTTTTTTTATTTTTTTTTAGTTTCCGAGACCATAAACTTTAAACTCATCGGCAGACTTTTGCTGCTGTTTTATTTCGTATGGGTCTTTAATTTCGTACGGGTTTTTATTATGTTTTCTTCCCCTTTTCAGAGGAATTATGTGTTCCACTCTTAAATCAGCAGTGTCAGGATCAAAAGAAAATTACAAAAAAAAAATACTTTGGTTTTCTTGAATTGGCCCACTGTGCCTTAGTTTCACAATTCCATCACTCGCCAATTTCACAATAAGAGCAAATAATTTTTCACGCTTACTTAAGACAACTCCCCCGCACTTGACACTTCTGGCAACCACAAAGTCTACCAATAGTCTAAAGAAGCAAATAAAATGCCTGTGACTAACTATACTAGCCACACCTCTGCAACTGCAACCAAACCAAAAAAAAAAGAAAAACAAACAAACACGAAACAACAAAAAAAGACAACCAAACTTGACTTGTCTTCCTAGCTTGCATTCAACTTTTTCTTCACATTTCACTCATTTTACCATTTATCACTTTTGCTAAGCTTATGCTTTTTGTGTACCACCGGTGCTGTATTGGTTACCCTCTTACCTTGTACGCCTACTCACCTATCCACCCATGTTTGCGATGTGTAATCAATCACTTTGGCACGTTCGATACGAAAGAAAATTGGTGAACCACCAATATCCGCTTGTTTACGTACCAATGCTCCAATCATTCCATCGAATTTACCATTCTTCAGGTAACCCCAGGTGGATGTTTTTGAAAGAATGAAACTGAAAATAAAAATATAAAAACAATTTTCGTTCTAAGTACATAAAGCATTTGTGATAATTGAAATTTAGATTATTAAATTTGTTTTTTAATAAAAAACAATATTTTCTCATACATTGATGAGTTGGCAAATTATTCTCACTACGAAAAATTTAAAAATTGGATGGATTATAAGTGACTTTTACATGTTTGCGCGAGCAAGCAACTTTCGAAATTTTTCAGAATAGAGATTGGATCTTGTCAATAAGAAAGTACGCTACATAATACTGTTTTCACACAGACGGCTTATTGAATATTAAAGGCATTTTTCAACATTAAGACATTATTGAGCCCAATCTTCCCTACAAAATTCGAATCTATAATTATTTCATTAGTAGCTAATCGAATGCCTAATGAAGTCAAAAGCACAATGCAACTCTGTTGGCAGCCTTCCCCTTCTTAGTTTTTGGTACGTTCAGTGCTTAAAAATGTCATTTGTCAAAGTAAATGTCATTGTCTGCATGGCGGAACGATATAAGCTGGCCGTATCGAACAGCTGATTATAACCTTTTTTATTTGATTTGATACATCAACTACCGGCACAGTACGATTTTACATATGTCCATCGAATTTACAAGTACATGGAATTTTTTTGTTTGTAGGTATGTCACCATGCTGCCACCTTGTATCGTTCCGCCATGATTGTCTGTCATATAGCATTGTCATTTTATTCGCTTGACATTTCATCCTTCATACTAATCGAGCAGTTACTTCTGTGTGAAAGCAAAAAATTTACGATTTCATTAGAAGGTGGAATGAGATCATTAAGTTTCTGTGTGAAAACAGTATAAGTCTGAACGTCTGTATACTGCTGTAATTGTTTCAGCCGCAAAACCACTCATCAAATGCTGAGGCAAATGTTAAGGACATGAACAGTCCAGTTCTGGATATACCGCTAGAATTCTTCAGCACACTAGCACCTTCGAGACCTACTGCTTTGTGATTTGTTTGTTACCCTGAACAGTCGGTAGGTTTTCCTTTCAACTGTCGTTTGCAGAGTTGTGTCGTTACCATTGCTGTTGTAGCCTAGATGACACTCCTCGAAGGTTTAGGGAAGTGTTAAGTATGTTGATGGCATTTTGCCCTCTCCCGCCATCCTTGAATGGGACGGGGTTCTCATCTTCTGATTCCTTTGTGCAACTACGCTATATTTCAAATATAAAAGTGCAAAAATTGCTGAATTCTCCATTCACCGTGGCACTTGGAGGTATTGCACATCAATAACATTTCTTTAAGAGGAGGTCTAAACCTTAGCCGAGTATATCCAGCTTTCCGTATGATAAAGAAACAAGTTTTCGTATACAGGGTACCAATTCCTTCTTTACATAATTTTCTAAGGCACGATGTGTACACTTAAGCGTGTGCGTATTAGGAATTTACACTCTTAAACGACAGCGACCTTCGGCTTTTAAAAATGGCGCATATAATACGATGATGATGAAACAATACAAATGTTGAGCCTTCTCCCATCTACTATAACGAAAAATATGGATAGATCGTTGATAAACACAAGTATGAGGGCACGGTAATGTCACTTAAAAATTTATCTGAATAAGACCGATTTACTAGTCTCCAATAGTAGAAACAATATCTACCTTTGCCAATACTGAGCGGCCAGCAAATAGCCCTAACAGCGGAGGCATAGAATATACCCGCGGCAAGTATACCTGTCGTAAGAGGCGACTAAATTACCCATATGAGTTAAGGGGTTGCCTGCGTAATTTATAGCTTCTCCAACCTAATTTTTAAGCTAATCTATACCTGGTGAATCCTATTTCTTTAGCAGCCGAGGCTCCGGCAATTCCAAGTGCCTTAATGAACAGTGAAGTGGCGGAAGGATGGTCTAGAAGGTTCAATGTAGTCATATGATTGTCGGGATTGTACCTTTTTGATGCTTGTTAAGGCAACTACCGGATCTTTGTCCAGCAGAGGGCCATTAACATAGATACAATTCCTAAAAACCCTCAGAGAGTATCTTTATCGCTACTACAACAACACGAACTAATTAGCACTAAAAAATGGCTAAAAATGGCTTAATAAAATGTATACAAAAATCCTGTATATCTTATTTCACTCGTGAAACAATTTTGGCTAAAATAGGGTATGCAGCCGAAGATGGTGAATATCGTTATATGACAAATTGTGTTGACGTCTGTCTCTACAGTTGTGGGTGAAATTAAAAATCTAATAAGCCTATAGAACGTTCAGTGCACTGTTTGAAAAGCGTCACCGCTGTTTGCACAACCTTCACGACTGCTTTAGTTCTTATTTCAAACACATGTACTTCCAATCCACTTCCATATACGCGTAAATCAGTATTGAGCTTGAATCTTCGCTCCGGAAAAAATAGTCAGCAATGACGTAGATGTATACTTATTCTCCGAAACTGAAGTCAGGTGTGCTTGATATATATCGGGGTCTCTGCAGAATTCTGTATGAATATAGCTCTTCTCCTATAGCAGTTTGTATCACGCAGATATCCTTACCAGAAGACAGTGACGGAACAGTAGTTACACCCTCAGTATAGCTAACGGGGATATTCGAAATTCTTTCTTGAACAAAGTTTTTTAAAATTTTTATTCGAGCTCTAGGTCACACAAATATATATATCAAAATTTCAAAAACCGATTTTGATTTTGCATATACAAAATATTTATTGTTGTCGATATTTCGACCTCAGTTTGCAGTCATCTTCAGGACTGGAAAATAACACAAATATTACACTAAAAACATTAAATGCACATAAAAATTAATAACTTACATATATGATTGTTGCTTATCGACTAATATTATATATGAAGTAAAAATAAGAAGCACCTAAGGCGCCAAATACACGACACGAACATTTCCGCGAACATACCCGTTATGTCATGTTTCTGCGACCTTTTCTGTCGTGTATGGTGGTGTTTGCCAGTTCGCGCAAATGTTCGCCAAAAATCAAAATATTTTAATTTTTGGCGAACATTTGCGTGAACTGTTCGTGCGTGTATGGCGAAATAGCTCATAATCGTAGTAATTTCTGAACGGAACAGACGTGCGCGGAAAAGTAAAATGGACAATAAAAAATTTCTGAGTGAATTTATTGAAATGTATAAATCTTTGCCATCATTGTGGCAAGTAAAAAGCAAAGATTGTTGTAATAGAATTAAAAAGAATAATGATTATGCGACTTTAATCGAAAAATTAAAAGAATTAATTGCCACAGCGAGCAATATTGCTGCAGCACAATTGTTGTCGGTATTCATCGCTGTCTGAGAGAGAACAAATGTTCGGGCAAAGGTTCGTATGGTGTATGGCCAAAGCTGCGAACAAGATTGCGGAATGTTCGCGGAAATTTTCGTGTCGTGTATTTGGCGCTTAAGACAAGATGTAAACAATTAAAAAACCGTAATGGTAAACACAATCTAACAATAACAACCATATATGACCTAATAAACTGTAAGCAACGCTCAAAACATATTTATCACCAACAAATTAGTTGTTGTTGTATGGCGAGAGAACATGCAAAGGTGGTAGGACAGAATACGAACACATGAGACTCAGCATTGCTTGTAGCATGGTTCAACTATATACAGGTTGGCTCATCTGTAAAGCAACAAAATATGTCTGTTCAGGTTGTCAAAATCTGTGTATCGATGTTGGTGCGAATGGTATGGAATGGAAACGTAAAACTTAGCAGTTTTTGTATGTGTAAGTAAAATGTTACCAATGTGTTGGTTTCATTTTGAGTTTGCCATCTCCTTTTGACAATCCCTTCGACCTTGCAATGTCATAAATAAAATCAGCTGATGAGATGAGCCAACCTGTACATAATTGAACCATGGCTTGTAGCTATTTTTGATGAGTTGTCTGTAGGCTTGTGCAAGTGGTCCGTATCACATTTAAAATTCATACGTATATCTGTAGGTGTATTTATAATGTGCAACATTTCCAGAATGAAGCGCTTATAAGCTTTTATTTACTTTCACTTGGCTGTTGTCTGTAATCAAATCTTGCAAGTTAAATTTGATACACTTCCCGGTGTCCGATTGAGCTGAAATTTTGACATGTATAACTCCGATGACAATGCAATATTACTTTGCGAGAATTCGATAAATTAATCGATAACAGAGCTAATGGTAAAGATTTGTACTCACAAGGGAATAAAAGCCTAAGTCCTCAAGAACGCGGGTAACTTCGCTTTGTTTGTGAATGCAACAAACCTAGAAGTTAGGCTTTTATCGGTAAATGTTGCATACTTTTCTACGCACTTGATTTTGTTTTACAGATTTTCGGCGATGGAACAGAGCAGAGATCTGCAATAAGTAGTTGTAAACTGAACGCGGCATAGGCAAAGTCACAATAAAATATGATTTTAAGTTAGTTAACACTCGAATAGAAGAATTTCACGGTTCAAAGTTGACTTCGAAGAAACCTTGTAATGTTGATGCATTAAAAGAAATGGATAGGATGAGAAACGTTAGAAATAAATAAGTAAAGATTACATAACTAATTTAAACAATATTTGTCCCTACTAAAAATTAAAACAAATTCATATTTAAATTAAATTTAAGATAAAAGCTTTGCTAAGAACAAGCTTCCATTACTTGCTAATAAAACGAACTAAAAAGTAAAAAATAAAATTAAAGAAAACATTTTTTTTAAATAAGCTTTTATTATTGGTTAATACAATTAACTAAAAAGTAAAAAATAAATTGCCTATAAAGAAATATAACACTTTATAATACCTATAACGATAATTAGGCTTTTTCGTCTGCACCAAAAAATTCCATATTGTACATAATTATATATTTTTAACATAAAAACTTTACACTTAAATTATTAAATCTTGCAGTTTATATCACAGTCCTAACTGTTCTAATAAAAGTGTGTTACATTGTGATAGCAAGAAAAAGAGGTCCTATATGTTCTTAATTATACCATCAAAATTTAACACGCTTTTTATTAGAACAATTAGGACTGTGATATAAACTGCAAGATTTAATAATTTAAGTGTAAAGTTTTTATGTTAAAAATATATAATTTGGCCTACCTGCATACATTTAAAAAGCTTTTTCCGTCTGCCCTCAACCTCTTCACTTTTTCCCAATTCTTTTACTCACTCCTCCCTTCGTCTTTTTCGCTTCATCTATCTCCACCTTCGTCTCATTCTATCTCTCTCTCAGTCTATCTCTTTTGTTCCCGTCACTGTCCCAGTCCCACTCCGAGTCTCAGTCCCAGTCCTAGTCCTAATCCCAGTCCCAGTCCGTCTCTAGTCGGAAAAAAGGATCGCAAACACTAATATAGGCAAATTTACATACCAAATTTAAGGCAAATCGAATAGGACGTATGTAAATAGGTATGTGGGTATAATTAATTCATGGCTCTATTTCGGGTATAATACATTACTCTGCACTAAAGCACTAATCAACAGCTTTCATTTGATATCCATATTGTATAAACACTGTCTAGACATTCAGAGGCCCACGTTTTGGCCTATATCTCGAGACCCTAGTCACCCAGAGGTATGAAAATTACCCTCTACTAAATCATTCATCAACAGCTTTGATTTGTTATCCATATTCTATAAACAAATTCTAAGGGTACCCCGGTCCACGTTTGAACAAAATCGACTGACGTATCTCTTCAAACACCGGCGACCAACTAACACACATTTTAGCCTTTCCTTTTATATATATATTTTTTTATTTTTCACACTTCACTATAATATTAAAACGAAATGCAGATATTCATTGCTTTTGAAATTCGGCTTAAAAATTTTACATGGAACAACTGAAGACTCTCCTGAATTAAAAAAAATTCTTAGTGCTTCTAAATCGCGGGCCCCCTCAGAGTGTAGTCCCCTCACCACCCCCCCCCCCCCCCCCCCCCCCCCCCCCCCCCCCCCCCGACGGGCCTGGTGATGTGATATACTTGATATCGTGCGCTATACTATTTTTTATTGATAAGCAGGTTGTTTAATTAAACACCGAGCAATTACACGGAAGTATAACCTATCCTATATTTCAAGTTAGATCAAACTACATACAGGGTGCAAAAGAAATTCAAAATCAGTTCAGTAGTTTAGGAGTCCTTCGCGGACAAACACAGTGACACGTGATTTTTATATATAAAAATGTAAAATTTTTTTTGTCGCAGACGAAAAGGCCTAATTATCGCTAAAGGTTAAAATGAACTTATAAAGTGTTATATTTCTTTATTAATTTATTTTTTACTTTATAGTTAATTTTATTAACCAATAATAAAAGCTTATTTTAAAAAAGATTTTTTTTTCTTTAATTTTATTCTAATTTCTAATATCTTTTTCTGATATATCTACAAGCAATTCTGAGTCAATTTGTTCGTGTTCTGTCCTACCACCTTTGTATGTTCTCTTTCCACACAATAACAACCAACCTGTTGGTGATAAATATGTTTGAGAGTCGCTTACAGTTTATTACTGCATATATGGTTGGTATTGTTAAATTTTGTTTACCATTACGGTTCTTTAATTGTTTACATCTTGTCTTAGGTGCTTCTTATATTGTTTTACTTCATATTTAAAATTAGCGTAAGTTGGTAATTTTTATGGGCATTTAATGTTTTTGGTGTAATATTTGTTTTAATTTGCAGTCCTACAGATGACTTCAAGCTGAGGTCGAAACATAGACAACAATAAATAGTGTATATGCAAAATCAAAATCAGTTTTTGAAATTTTGATACTCGAATAAAAGTTTTCAATAAGCAACAAGGCCGGTAATAACTACAAAAGAAACAATTATGAACAAATTGTATTTTAAAAGTGAATGAGTACCATTAATTAAATTTCAATATCTAGACCAGTCGTCTCCAAACTAAAACACAGCCGTAAGATTAAACCCTCGTAGTGATAGTGGTTTAGTCGTTGATTAACGAGTAACGAAGAAAGATGTATGCACGCATGTTTGTTAAACTCAAAAAGCAGTTCGAGATATGCTATACAATTTATATTTTATTGCAGAAGTCCATCATACATTTAAAATTTACAAAATTGCCAATATTAAAAAGTTAAGACATTCTACGCATAAGCTTACATTTGTAAAAAAGTTTCTTTTTTTAAATACGCAAACAAAGAATAACCTCCACTGATGTTGCTGCGACGCCAAAAGAAAGAGAATAATGATATGAAGCTGACGACCTCTGATCTAGTCTCACATGGTCGAACTTTAATTAGAGAAGAACAAAGAGTATTTTAAGTAGAGACGACATACCTAGACTCAGAGCAGTATTCAATGGTTATTACGCAATAGGCATGCACTAGGAACATATGTATGATAGCTCTGCTAAGTGATTCATAGGTCAAGAGGAGTTTAATGGAATCAAAACGACTTAAAATCTATATGGACGTCATGGTTTATAGCCATCGTACCTGCCTCTTATTATTCGTATACATTTTAAGAAGACACCTAAAAGAGAGTCCCTACAGCGGTATTATAAATACAACGAAAAATAGCTGGGCGTATCAGATTAATTTAAATTTTTCTATTTTTTACTCGTATTCGTTTTCCAATGTAATCAATACATAAAAGAAGCGAGAAGCATGAAGAAACCTGGGTATTAAAAATACCATCAAAATTTGTGTTCAGTGATCTACATATTTAGCACTTTGTTGCATAAGTTACAGTGGTAAATGAGTACACAACTTACAATAGAAATAAATACGTATAAAAAATCCTTTTTGAAACGACGAAACAAAATAGAGCACTAAACAACAACAAACATTAAATAAACGAACCTGAAATTGTACAAATCCCTTACGTGCGAGAGTAAAGCGAAATTGAAGCGATGCATTGAATCCAAATGCGTGTCGTAGCGTGTTGTTAAGTAATGCTCCAGGGTATCTGTGAGATTTTTGTTTCTTATCTGCAAACAAATTGAAAAGCAAAAAGAGTGAAATAAAAGAAAAATTCTAGACATGCATACATATGTGAAACGTCTAAAATAGGTATCAAATATTTACTTTTATGGATATCTATAAGTAACAATTAAATATACACAATCCGTAATAACTAACGAAAATCATATTAACTATACCATTTCCAGTTGTAAATGAGAAAGCGTGATTTGAAAATAAGAATCGTCAATTGTAAATTAGAAAGCATCAAATGTAAATGCAAAAACGTCATATCAAAATGAGAATAGTCAAAAGATATGGGAAGAGTCAGTCATTTGTAAATGAGAGATCAATAAATGAAATTGTGAAAGCGTTTGAGAACAGTCCGTTGGAAATGAGAAAGCGCCAAATGTAAATGCGAACGCGTCATTTAGAAATAAGAATAGTCAGGTGTAAATAAGAAAGCATAAACTAAATATGCGTGAGCGCTGCTTGCAATGCAATATATGTACATTGCAATGATTTTCCGTCATCCCTTGTAAAATTTCACTTGGAGACAAACCGGTTTCGGCGTTGCGCCATCATCAGAATGTCAACGGAAAATCGTTCCAATATAAATCAGTTAGCCTTCCTCTCGGAAAATCAACACAATAAAACAAATAAGCTCGTACATTCATTTATTCGACGCGCTATCAGTGGATTGTCATCGTTAACGGACATAGGGTCCGTTTAGCATGGATACATGGGCTGCTTCAGTAAGGTCTATTTGTCAAAAATTGGAGAAATTAGCGAAAGTTTTAAACGACTAAGTTTTGGTGGACCATGCAACTCGATTCTCGAGCCAGCGTAAGCTGATGCTTAAAAAGTGCTGCATTTAGCACTGAGCTCTCCAATGCTGATCACTATCGTGAGTCTCTAAGGACCATACCATTAACAAACGTATGTTGAATGTAGAGCAACAGCTGCAATATTTATGTAGCAGATTAATCTGTGTATGGAGCCAAGTGACCAACAACTAAAGATGACTACATGGAAGCAATTTAGTATTCAACGTTGTTCCCCTGCAATATATGTCAGTCGGAGCGGAGGCAATTTCACATCAAGAGTTATTATCTTTAGAGGATATGCCCGTTGCCATATGTATAGCTTATCTTTATCACAATTTTTGTATTCTAAATTAAAGTTACGTTTTCGAATTTTCATTTGATATTTTCTCATTTGCAAGTGGCTATTCTCATTTCCATATGACGTTTTCGCATTTTCAATTGACTAATGTCATTTCGAAAAAGCTAATCTCAATTACAACTGACGTTTTCGAGTTTTCAATTGACGCATTTAACATTGATAAATTTCATTTCCATATGACGCTTTCGCATTTACAAGTGACTATTCTCATATAGAAGTGACTTGACTATTCTTATTTCCAATTGTTGCTTTCCCATTTACATCTTACGCTTTCTCGTTTACACTTGGAAATTGTCTAAAAATAAGCGTTGGTTTGAGTAAAATCGGAAAGCTGTTTGCCAAATTTGGTACATTTTAGACCAAATACAGATTTATGTCGAAGAAAAAGAAAAATCTGCACTTACTTTTTCGACATCGAAAAATGGAAAAAATCATTACATAATTTGGTGCACAGTTTTTTTGGACCCAAAATAGATTAAAGCTGAAAATGGATAAAAATCGGACAACTTTTTGCTATAGAAAATTTCGAAAAACGGACAATTCATTACCGAATTTGGTACATAATTGTTTTTGGACCCAAAACAGATTAAAGCTGAAAATGCTTAAAAATCGGATAATCAAAATCGTGCATCACAAATTTAGAGATATTATTAATCCATTATCGAAAACTGATATAACTTGGCTGATAGATTCACATTATGACGTGAACGATAAAAATTGTTAAAAAACTTTATAAGTAGGCGGGGCACTGCTTGCATCTAGGCGAGGAAAATTTTAAACTTCTACAAATCAACAAATTAATAGCGAAAACGTTGAAATTAAAATTAGTTTTATTTTTGCTATTACATCGCTATAAATTTTGTGAAAATTAGCTGGCACCATGCCCACTTTTTCCAAACTTTTTTAAAAGATCTAAATATAAAAATATCCAATATGCATATGTCTGGCATGCAAGTAGGTGCATTTGAATATCTTTCCACCTTAATATTGACTGGGGTAAAAATTTAAAAAAAATTTTAAGAAGTCGCGACTCTATCTCTTCTTGTAAATAAATGTTGCATCTTTCTCAGAGATTGCTCCAATCCTTTTACTTTTATTTTAACTAAAAGATGACTTTAAACTAATGTTCCTTTTACTATGAAGTCGGGACAAAAATTAAGTTAATCCGACAGGAGTTGGCCGAGGTCAACAGCAAAGGAAATGAGCATTCGAGAGAAAGGTATTTCGGAGGATGTTTGAGCAGCGCTGATAATAATGATCGAGCACATACATATATAATGCCAAACACAGTGACGATTGAAGAAACTCGCGCCTTGAAGATATTTGTAAAGAAAACTTAGAAGCTGAAGATGGAGGAAACCCCCCTACCTGGCAAAAGTTCAGTGGAGAAAACTTGTTCTAGTTAGTGGCAATTATCGAAAGGTTGAAATTACTGACAAGCTTTGTCAGCGACTTCTTGAGGGTTTTATTTGTAGATGTAACGATTGTGCCCCAGCAGAACAATTATAGCAACGATCGACACATACAATTGCACATGTGTTACATAGCTAACACTTTCAGCCTAAAAGTCGACTACGATTTATCTTGACGATGTTAACCCATTAACGTTATCTGTTTTTATAATGTTTAATGTTCTTATTGTTGTTAAACTCAGTTATCTATAAATGATTGTAGAGAGATCACTCTAAAGCTGGAGGCATTGGTGCTTTATCGGTAACCGTATCGGTAACCTTATAACAGCTGATTCGACCAACCTTATGAGAATCAATGCAATCGATTATTGGTGCCGCTAAAGTCGTAACCGTATCGTAGCCAACCAATTGGGTTTTGGTTTACCGTCGTAACGATAAACAGCTGATTACGTTAGGGATACGGATACAGCGATACGACATACGGCACCAATGACTCCAGCTTAAATCAGACATCGGCGTTTCATGAATGCTTCAGTCTGCAATGAGCAATTGGCGTGTAAATATCGATTGTTGGTATCGCTATTGCGCAGCGAAAAATATATTCACATATTTACATAAATACATTTTATTAATATGAATTAATTTAATTTAATATGAAAAAATGCAGCAGGATCTAATAGAGAAACTGTAAATTTTATTTGAAAACAATGCTAAAAATTCGGCGAATTTTCATCAAAATTCTTAATTTTTTAGTGTATATATAGTTTTGTTGCCCATTTATTTCTAGAACAATCAGGCGTCAGTCCTAAATTCGTAAATATTAATAATAATAGTAAAAAGCGTATGTATTTATTAGGAAAATTATAGGGATCTATTTGTATATGCAAGTGGAATTTAAAGTAATAAGTAAAAGATAATAAAACATTTTAAGGACTACCTTTATAAAAATTGATCAAAAAGCAGCTCTTTATGAAATTCTTATCAAGCAGCATCCTGTATCTGTAGATTTGATCCGGGAACGTTTTCTTGAGCATTTCTTGACCCCCTCAATTGGAGCATATTTTCTACATAGAGAGGTTGAGGGAGTCAGAGTGTAATATTTTTCAATAATTTTTTTATTAAATTTGGATGGCACTTTCGTATTAAAAGTATATTGTTCAAATTTGTTGAAGTCAATTTACTCCGCTGCTTTGAAAAAATATATTTCAACTCGGAAAATTTTTGCTCACAAAAATATGTGGAAGGAAATAATGACAAACATATTAACGATTTTTTTTAAGCTCAGGATAGTTTGTGCCATCCAAATTCTTCCAGAATTCAATTATATTTGTGACCTCAGAAACAATCATTTCACTTCTTAGAAAAACAAGTTCGCATTGAAGCTCGAATTGATATTTAGTTACATCGCACCGAAAAGGATCTTCATAAAGTTCTATTAGTGGACTCATATTTTCAAAATCCCTAAACCTATCTTGAAAATTCTCCAAAAACGTTTGAAAAATAAAGGAATGCTCCAAATTTGTATTACTCGTGCTAAAGTCAGAAAGAATCAATACAGTTTTCGAAAAACTGGAATAATCACCCCTTTGCAAATCGCTTAGAAGTAAAAACAAGTTTGTCCTAAATATATTTAAGATTTTGTAGGTATCCGGTAAACTTAACCCTTTTCCTTGAAGTTGTAGGTTATATTCGTTCAAAAACTTCGTTGCGTCTGACAAAAACGCCAAGTTCAAAATAAAATTTTTATCCTTGAGCAACGATATAAAACGAACTTCTTTTTTGTCTATTTCCAGAAATTTTAGAACTTCTGCTCTTAGGTCAAACAACCTATTAAGGCAATCGCCACGGCATAACCATCTTACCTCCGTAAACATTTTTAGGTCATTGTGGACGGCTCATTTGCTTTTCAAAAAGCTTACAAATTTCCTATGGGAAAGTGATTGGTGACCACAACGTATTTTATTTATAATTTCCTCTGCTGTTTTCATGACTGGGTGATCTGTTAAAAACTTCGAAGAAAGTGCCGCCTGGTGTATAATGCAGTTGAAGCCTGATGCTTTAATACTAAACGCATATATTTATACTTAGTTTATCAAAAACTTTTATCATTAAGTCTTTAATAAATTTACCGTCAATGAACGGTCTACCCTTCTTCGCCAGTTTAAAACTTATTAAAGAAGATAATTCAGTCTTTAATTTCGTTGTGCCTTTTTTCCCCTGCCAGAGACTTGAATATTGGGCAACCACCCTTTTATTTTTTCTAAAAATAAATGCTTTTTCTCCTCAAAAAGTTTTAATTTTTTTGTTGCATTCAACTTATTTAAGTTTTTATTCGAACTTTCAAAATGTCGTTTGATGTTATGTACGTATGTACGTAGCTGAAAATGTTTTGTAGCATAAAACGCATTGAATTTGCCCAAAGGCGTTGTTCAACATAAAATATTCGCTTGCCATTGTGCCCATCGATAATTTATTATTTATTGCGTGCTTAGCCGTTGCAGTCTAACAAGCGAATGATCAGTGAATCAATTGGTTCGTGCGATCAAAGCGTTCTCACTAATATATCCACACAACATGTTTGCCAACACTTGCTCTAAATTTAACTGATATATGTTAGTAATATGTAGATATTGTTAATAATGCTAATTTTAGGGTTACGAAAATATTCTCAATCTCTCAATTTTACGATTGTACATAACTGTAATCCTTTTCATTTCTATACATTTAACTTATGATATTTATAGACCTACTCAAATGTAATTTCGACTATTAGTATAGCGACTATTAAAGAGGACACAACGCCCTAAAAAAATTTAAAGCGTTTTACTTTTTTTGGTTGCCGAGTTTGGTTTGACTTAGACACAAGTAGACAGTATTGACTCTTGTGGCTAGTTTTCTAAGCACGGATATACTAATCACGTAAGGAAGACCTTCTTCCCTACAATTGGCGCACAACTAAAATTAAAAAAAAAAAACAAATATTTTGTGCAGGCATCACCAGAGATTTTGGTATTGTGTTATAAGTGTTGTGAGACGTACATATACATCTAAAACTATGTTCGTTTGTTGGTTTCTTCACCGAAGAAAAGATAAAAAAACTTCGTTGCATACTTTTAGGCATAAGTGTTCCCTGCTAAATTTTTTTTTTTATATTTTCGCCTCTATATTTTCCCAAATAGTTCCACTAGAACTGACTTATCTGCCGTACATTGAATACCAAAAGTGAATTCCACCTGGCATTAGACGTTCAATATATTTATGAATAGAAAAAGTCCGAGGCTAAACCCAGATTTGATAGAGGAGAAATGGAGACAGGAAGGAATGCGACCCCTAATGTTAACAGCAACACTAACATAGAGACACAAAAACAATCTGTTAGCGTCACTAAACAGAGCTCAAATCAAGCAAGCGCACTTGCAACTGCCAGTGTAACGACAACCGAGTATTAACGCAAATGTTAATACAAATGTTAACCGTGCAACAAATAACCAACTGTTACTTTAACAGACAATCAATTTAAGCAATTGCTAGGGAACTTTCACGCTAACCAGGATACTAGGGCCACTTTCAGTAAGTGTAGCGTTCGTTTTAAAGGCGGAAGGAACACCAGCAAGATCGAAGATTTCATAGCAACCATTTAACTTGTCAGCTTACCACTTCTGTTAGAAGGCTACGCATCGTCATGGTGGCAGGGTGTAAAAGAGGAAGCACAAACTTTTAATGATGCCATTGAAATGCTTCGCAAAGCATTTTCTCCTCCGAAAAAACTATGATAGATATGACATTTTCCCAATCACTGTTGAAAATACACGAAAAAGTTCCTCGCGAAGCGGTTCGGAAATTTTAGCGAGTTGTTGGAAAAAGCTCGTGAGGTCGAGTTGCTTCTCGTGGAGAACAAAGAGGTTTATAAAATCAACGAAGCAACCAGCGAAACTCCGCTCCGCTGCTCGTATTATAGAAAAAAAAATCACTCTTATGAAAACTGCTACAAATGGAAAATGAGAAAAAGACGACAGGAAAAATGAAAGAAGCCACTATGGACTGTTATGGTTGTGGTGCACCAGGATACTACAGGTCGAATTGTCCAAAATCATCATAATCAGAAGGACCCGTTACGAAGTCCCGAAAAACTGGACTTCAACGCCATACAAACCACAATTATAGGTCGTGACGTGCCAACAATAGACATAAATATTAACGGTTTGAAAGGTGAAGCCTACTTGGACACAGCTGCTAGAACAAGCGTGGCAAGTCGTCAACTGTATGAAAAGCTGAAAAGGCGTTGAATTTCAGAAAGTCTTTGTGGAAATTAAATTAGCTGACGGCATTACTCGCCATGAAATGGTTTACTCCACGATCGTCCATGTAGTAATTGGCAAACGATATAAACGTATAAGCTTTATATGCTTGTCAAGTGCAGAAAACAATCGAATACTTCTAGGCATAGATTTTCTTGAGCAGGCAAATATAGTAATGGATTTATCACAGCGAACGTGGCATTTCAAGGATGATCCTAGTAGCATATTTGAATTTAAAATGCAAAAAGTACAGCCGACTGATTCTTTATCGTTACCTAAAGCAGATATTTAAACACAGAAAGTTGAAACCAATAAAATTGATAGTTTTATATCTTGGTTCGAAAACACAAATAATATTGCGGGGGTACCGAACATTAGCCGTGTTTTTTAACACGCGTATATCCGTTTACGCTTAAACTTTATATTGACTGCTAAGCGACAAACTATAAATACACCTCTGAAATTGCTGCGCATAAATTTTGTCCTACTAAATTTCAATACGCATTATACTCAGATGTAACTGAAATATGTGTCTTTGTTTCACCCTCTAAACTAATTCTATGTATTCTATGTGTGTCCACAATTCATCGCAACTGATTCAGCTATATGTTATACCCTATGCGTCTCCGCTTTTCGGTACACCCTGTTGCTGTAGCTAGTTGTTTAACCACAGCCGCTAGATGGGTCTCCTAAGCATTATCTAAGCGAGTATAGGCGTTTTTTTACACGCGCAAACGAAACGTAAACGCGCGTGCTAAAAAACACGGCTATTAACTCCCAGTCATCAAATGAATATTCGCCAGAAGGTATACTTGAAATTTTCGAGAGCAGTATTCCAACAGACTTTGAGTTACCGGAAGGAAAAATTTATTTCCACCAATGAAAAAACTGAAACCGAATAACAAAGCTGAAGGGAGAGTAAGCTGCTCGGTTGAAATAAATTCAATTGAAATAAATCTGCGTCATAATGAAGGTGTACTTTTGGATGAAGATGAAAAAACGACTTTGAAAAATCTAATAAAAGAATATTCAAAAATTTTTAAAGAAACCGTAGTTCCAGTACCGCATTTTGAATATTATATAAAGACTACGGTACAAACGCCCATTTCTTCAAAACCTTATCGTATATCACCGGCAATGAAGCCAAAACTTAAGTTCGAACTAGACGACATGTTGAAGAAAGGTATAGTCGAAGAGAGTAAATCGCCGTGGTCCTTTCCCGTTGTGTTAATTCCCAAAAAAGATGGAGGAGTCAGGTTTTGCGTTGATTATAGACGCTTGAATGCCCTTACCACAACAGATACTTACCCTTTGCCTAGGATGGACGATTTATTACACGCCGCTAAGGCAACACCTTACATGTATACTATCGATTTAAAAGCCGGATATTGGCAAATAAAAATGGCACCTGCAGTTAAGCCGAAAACTGCATTTACAACACCTTTTGGAATTTTTGTTTTCAACCGGATGCCGTTCGGTCTGAAAAACGCACCGGCGACGTTTCAGCGTTCGACAAATTTAAGTCTGAATTGCAACATATTTTAATTTTAGCATACATAGACGATATTATCATATGCTCCAATGATTTTAAGGCTCATATAAAAGACTTGCGACATACTTTTCCAAAACTTAATGAATATGGGTTTCAACTGAATAGAGAAAAATGCGTTTTCTGTCGAGAAGAGATAAAGTACCTTGGTCATATTTTGACTACAGAAGGTCTTAAAGTTGATTGCGAAAAGACAGATGCTATCCTCAGGCGCCCGAACCCGAAAAACTTAAAACAACTCGTATCGTTTCTTCAAACTTGTTCGTGGTATAGACGGTTCATACCACACTTCGCAGATGTAGCAAAACCATTGTCCAAGCTAACGAAGAAAAACGCGCAACTTTAATTCATTTGAAATCGATTTTCCTAGAAAAGGCGCTGAAGAGTTTAGAAAGTAGCAGCTAAAAGATGAGGATTTGAAAGAGATTATTCAATCATTTGAAAACGATGACGAGAACGTAAGTAGACATACAAAACAAGGATATATAATGGTAAACGGTGTGCTTCATAGATTCTGCTCAGAAGAAGACTCTGAAAACGGTCAATTTGTGGTACCAAAAAATCTATGGGAGACAATTTTAATGAAGTTTCATGCTGATCGAATTGCAGGACATTATGGTATTGATCGTACAACAAATCGGATAACTCCACACTATTTTTGGCCAGGTATGCGTACACAAATCGCACAGTATGTAAAGTCGTGTATTAAATGCAAGAAATATAAACCAAAAATTTGAAACCACCTGGATTGCTCCAAACGGTTTCGAGTAACCAGAGATCCGAAATCATTGCCTTGGATCTATTCGGCCCTTTACCTCCTACTGCGAAAGGTAATCGCTGGATCCTCGTCGTTGAAGACTTGTGTAGTCGTTGGGTGGAGTTATTTGCATTGAGAGAAGCCACAGCAGAAGCTTGCGCTACAACTATGTTAAATGAAGTTATAATGAGATTTGTTGTACCAAGGGCATACATGCCAATAAAGGAAGTCAATTTATTTCAGCTGTAATGCAAAATTTATCATATTGCCTAGGGATACAACAAACATTTACTCCCCTGTACCATCCAGAAGATAATCCTGTTGAAAGAAAAAACAGGGACCTAAAACCTCAACTGTCAATCTACGTCGGAAAAGAGCATACTACTTGGGACGGATGTTTACCATCAATACGGTTCGCCATGAACACGGCTAAATGTGAAAGCACTGGTTTCTCAGCAGCATACCTTACGTTTGGAAGAGAGCTAAGAAGCCCACTCGAAGCACATTATGACTTGAAACAAGTAATTGATTCAGAAAACTTCGTGCCACAAATAACACCACATTTAACGAAATTGGCTAACACACTAGCAGTGGAAGCACAAGAAAAGCTGCAAGATGGAAATAAACAATATGTTGATACTAAGCGCCGATCACAACTATCATTTAATGTTGGAGATATGGTGCTGGTTAAAACCCACATACACAGCAAAGCAAAACCTGAAGACAATACAACAAGCGAGAAAACACAACTGCCTATGCGATACAACAACAATGCATCCGATAACCATAGTAACAATGCCAATGCACCAATAAGAGTTCTGCGTCCACGTAAATGATACCGTAAATTCTGACTGCATCGTCGTAACGATTTCTCCATCAGAGGGGGAGGATGTAACGATTGTGTCCACAGCAGAACAATTATAGCAACGATCGACACACACAATTGTACATGTGTTACATAGCTAACACTTTCAGCCCAAAAGTCGAATACGATTTATCTTGACGATGTTAACCCACTAACGTTATCTGATTTTATAATGTTAAATGTTCTTATTGTTGTTAAGCTCAGTGATCTATAAATGATGGTAGAGAGATCACTCTAAATTTAACTGATATATGTTAGTAATATGTAGATATTGTTAATAATGCTAATTTTAGGGTTACGAAAATATTCTCAATCTCTCAATTTTACGATTGTACATAACTGTAATCCTTTTCATTTCTATACATTTAACATTTATGATATTTATAGACCTACTCAAATGTAATTTCGATTATTAGTATAGCGACTATTAAAGTGTCCGCCCTAAAAACATTTAAAGCGTTTTACTTTTTTTGGTTGCCGAGTTTGGTTTGACTTAGACACAAGTAGACAGTATTGACTCTTGTGGCTAGTTTTTCTAACCACGGATGTGCTAATCACGTAAGGAAGACCCTCTTCGCTACATAGAGAAAAATTTGTGTCAGTATTTTCTTACATGCTTTCAGCAAATTTAATCCACGGGGCGATCCTGCTGCAAGAAGTCGCGTTCCCCGAAAACAAATTTATGGTACAAAGTATTTTAACATCGTTGTTCTAACTGCAACCCTGGTCGACGAAAATCTAAGGGAATGTTACGAATAAAACAGTACTTTGTAATGGTAGAATCTGGTAGTAGCGCCTTCTGCTACTAGTCAGACTGAAACGTGTACATTTCATTTGTTTTTCTTTTGACCCCTCGAGTCATCAAGAAGATATATTTAAGTCGGCTTCACCTTGAGTTAGAAATTTATAACATTTCCCTAGTGAATCATTCGATGTGGAGTTGGATGCAGTACTCGAAGAATGGCAAAGCATAATGAACTCTGTGATTATTTTGGTCAGTTTTATCGACCTACACTCAGAAACTTATACTTTAAAATACTAAAACAGGATCTAGCAATAAGCAAAAATTAAAACAACTCGATCATTGTTAATTTTTCAAGCAAGCTTTGAAATGCCCGTTGAAGTCAGAAAAGCAAACACAAGACAATGAAAAAAGCAGAAATATTCCTTTTGTTAAAGGCTGAGGTAACACTGAGCCCATCTACAGGTACAGGTAAAGGTCCTCTGAAACTCAACTTATTAACTAGAACGTATTATTGTGTGTGCTGACCTGCGAAGCTTTAGGTTTATGGAGAAAAGCAACGTTCCTTACCAAAAGAGTAGTGAGCAAGATAGCTAAGTGGCCTGATATGTCAGAATGTGGAGTAGTTGGGGATTGATAGAGTAAGAATATGAGGAAATAGAAGAGGTGAAGAAAAAATATAAAGGAAAAGGTGATGACAGTCGAAATGAAAGAAGAGAAGGAGAGTGAGATGAAAAAGGGCTAGTTTGTGAGCTATAAAATATATAGCATTTTTTTTTTTTTGCAATTTTTTTTAAATACGCAGTTGGACCACATACGGAAAGGTAAGCCTCTGTCGGGTCTTGTAGTGTAACTAAAGGAGCTCCAGGCCGAAGACAAAATCGAGTCGAAAAACCGGCTATGTATATTTTAAAATAATAATCATAGCTTGGCCTGCTCTTTCTTTCTCGTTGCGCCTTGCACGGCAGTTTCACTTTAAGATTAATCTTAATCACATCATTCTCACGTCAACAGCAATTTTGTCTATCGTTTAAAATGACATTTAAAATGAGCAACGAAAATTAGAAATTTATAACATTTCCCTTGTCTGTTGAGACAAAAATCCGCAATTGTCATTTTTGCATTAACCCTCTGAGATATGATTTTTTTTTTTTTCATAAAAAAAATCTTACTCAAATAAAATTGTTTGATTTCAACAAAAAAAAAAAGACTCACTACTACAAAACATACATACTCACTGCCAAACATTTCTATACATTTCTACAATTACAATTTCTCAACAATAAGAATACAAAGGCATTACACGTGAGATTTACGCACATTCACATGGGAAATCAAAGAACATTGTGACAGCAAATGCAAACAACAAAGTTTTAGAAGTGAGCAATATTTACAAAATAGTATAAACCAAGCACATACTTAAATGTAACAAGTATATTCTCATATGTGCAGCAAACACACACACGCAAACACAACCATAGCACTCACTTTCGCACTTTCACATTCTAATCACACAATTGCAAAGCTCCAACGCAATCAACTAAGCGTTTTCAAATATGCTCGCTACTAAAGCTTTTATTTGTTTGTTTATTTGCTATTGTCCAATTGTTTGCTGATATCCTCTATAAAGATATGTTTAGATATAAATACATATATATACATTTGTATTGTCATTTTATCTTTTTATCTGTAACAAAAAACCACACTCAATTTACACTCAGTTTCCGTCACACTATATCCCTATTACTAAATTTTACTTTGCGGCTATCATTATGCATGTGCGTGTGTAGGCATAGACTTAGCAAGTGTCCTTATATAACGTGTATGTATATGTTTATGTGTGTATTACAAATAAGTAGAGCATTTACCACAATCAAGCAACGGATGCGTGCCATCTTCATGTCCATTCGCCTTGTAATTGTGGTTGATCTTCGATACCAGAGGGCAATTTGTAGACCATCATCCAGGGCAAAATATCCAATTTCCGAAATGTTCAATTGGCCGCCATATTGTAGTCCTGGGCTCCTTCACATCGTGGTTAGCAAGTAAAAGAAACAACAAATATTTATATGAAAACCTATATACATTTAACTACACCCTGTAGGAAATAGGCGACTATCAATGCATATCAAAATCAAACTTCTAAGCAATTTGCATCAAATTTGGTAAGCGCTTGTAATTTAAATCCAGCCTCCTCTCCTGAGGTAGAGAAAAATGGAAAATTGAGAGGTTGATAAAAAGATTAGTGGAAAATATATACAGAGAAGGGGAACGACAGATAAAGCACAGGAGTTAAGGGAAGAAAAAGAGGAGGAGAAGGACGAGTATGTGGGGGAGCAGTGGAGAGAAAAGGCGACAGAAAAAGAGAGATCAGAGGGACAGAGATGAGGGAGAACACACAGCAGTAAACAATGGTGAAGAAAGGTGATTGAAAAAGAGGATGATGTACAAGAGAACCGAAGAATAAAATTGGCAGACGTCATGTCATTTATTTCCGATTCTCGCTTCTTCGAGAAGGTATTGATTTTCCAACACCGGTATAGCTAACCTGAGGCCCATTTATACAAATCAGTGGTGCTCCGTTTTACCTACAATGCTCTACGTTCGGTTCATATGTATCTATGTAAGCTAACAGATCCACGTGGAACAAAGCTAAGCACTTCGAGAGCACGCTTCTTCGCAGCACAGTTGAGCTCAGGGGAAATCCTTAATATAGAACTTGCATAACAGGTATTGCTCTTCATTCAATAGGTTTATCTACTTGCTTGGGATAAAGTCAAATTTGGTAAGAATAACTGAAGCAGTCAAATCTTGGCGGCGACCGCCGTGGTGTGTTGGGTAGCGTGATCCGCCATTCACACCGAAATCCTGTGTTCACACCCCGGGCAAATCAACATCACCAAAATTTTAGAAACATGTTCTTTCAATTAGAAGCAAACTTGTATCCATCGGAACTGTTTTGTAAGCACTCCGAGCGTATTTCTGCTATAAAAAGCTCTCAGTGAAAACTCTTGTGCCTTACAGATGGCGTTCGGAGTCGACATAAAACAAGTTGAAAAAATCAAGAGGACCGCGACGCATTTTGGAAGAGAAGCTCGGCCTAAAATCTCTTCGGAGTTTATCGCGCCTTAAATTTATTTTTATTTTTATATAACGAAGCCTGATTGTGACTTAGACTGCAGCCTCATTCCCTGCAATATTCGCAGGATATTTTTTCAGCACGACATTCAATGCCATCTGTGGTGTTCTTATAAAAACGCTACTAACTAAACCAGAACCCCATAGAGCGAAACGGCTGGACTATTCTCTGGTAAAACCAGTGTACGAAATTTCCAGACAATCCTCACCTTCGGTTTTCATGCTTATGTGTAGTTGATAGGCTGACTATGGCATAAAATTACCAAATATTTTTTTATTGTTATTGGTTTAAGCGCAAAGCGCCCTCTTACTTCATATATAAAAACAATTTTTAATTTATTAAAAATTGTGGGAAAAATTGGAACAACGCGCCTTTCGGACGGCTAATCCGGCAGATGTTTCGATTACACCTTGTAAATCTATTCAAAGCGTTTTTTGGGGGACTGGTTTTCGTCGATATTTGTATTGCATATTTCGAATCTAATTTTAGGCTCGTATAAGGCTCATGTTCTCACTACCATTGTTTCATTCGTTTTAAAAACTTTTGAAATACATTTGGAGATGGTTTAGTACTTCTAGGCTGTGAAGAGCTAATCATCCTTAAGTATCTCGCGAAAAGCCCAGTTGAGATAGGAGCGGTACTAGATGAAGTGATCCACTAGATGAATGTATCCCTCGAGAAAAAAGAATTAACCCCGGCTGCATTCCTGGACATTGAAATAACCTTCAATAATATTCTACTGGATGCAAAAGAAAACTTTCTTTATGCTTTGGTATCTAAGATATTGTGACGAATATTAGTAACACTAAGTGATACTCACATCACTAGTCTGATGCTAAGTAAATGAAGGCACAACAACAATAAAGCAGGCAGTCACTTGTATCTACATAAACGAATCAATCGTTATGTCTACACATACGTACGTACACGCAGCGGAGAAGATACGCACAAACACAAGCATATATCTTATCTGAGATGCTCCCAAAAGTAGGCAATTATCTGTGGAAGTGTCACTCACATATACACGCGCATATGGGAAGCTATACACGTGTATCTGTAGTTATAATTTTATAGCAGTAACTAAGTTAATTCTGGAAACGCCAAGAAGTATGGAACGAGGCAATCGATGAGTATAAAAGCGGCAGCAGTAGAGGCATGACAATCAGTTTTGTTTATGCAAGCTATCAGTTGCGAAGAATAAGTGTTATTGTGAAGTACTTTAGTAAAGACCGTTTTTGCATTATTCAATATTGGGGTTATTTATATAACAGTTTAGTGATTCGAACATTAGTAGAAGGTTGCAATTAAGAGCAACTGCAATAAATTCGTTACAATATTATAAATTGTTTGAAAAGATTCATTCATTATTCCTTGAGATTCCTACATACATTGAACATATGTAGCACACATACAACTCTTTAAACAAATGTGTAAACAAACATAGGACTTTCTTTCCATTCAATTTTATGCTCTGCAATTGTGTGGTTGTGATTGGTTATTTCTTCGAGATTTTTTGATTTTTATTACATCTTGTTGCTTTTATTATTATTTTTGGTTGCTTTATTCTTTTGTGTGTAAATAGACGGCTTTCCTGCATTTGGCCATTTTTTGGCACAAATTCTGTTTACTTTGTCGGTTTATTTTATTTGCATATTTGCTCTTAATGGATGAAATTTGTCAAATCATGTTTTAAGAGAAATAACTTTTTGAACAAGATTTAATTCATTTTATTTGCTAAAGCCAAAGCTTGGTGTTCTGATATTGAGTTCCCGTTTGTTAATTGAACTCTTAGGCGACTTCGTATTAGAATTTTGTGTTTTGATAAAGGTCTCACAATACCGGAATTCCGTATGCTTCAATTTTCAGCCTTGAATTCATATTTAGGCCCGATTTGATTTTCTGGGTGCAAGTTTAAGGTATAGGTAAAGTTGTAATTTTATTTAAGTATTTAAAAGTTTACTTTTAAAATATTTGCTCTTGCTTGCCACACATTTAGTAATGTAAGGCTCTCTTCTGGAAAAAGCTTTCTCTCTCTTTATAATATCATACCAGCGTATACCCGCGATCCAGCCCATACGAGGAAAATACAGCTTAAATATGTTTACAGAATTTGTTTAAAATACGGTGCCTTAAACTCTCTCCGAACAATTTTTATGATCCCTAAATTGTCCTACCTACTTGTTTTATGCTAACTCGGAACGGCATTTGCAAGGCACCAAGGGGTTAGTTAGGTTAGGTTGAACTGGCCGGTCCATGAGGACCTCACATAGACTGATTGAGTCCGTAGTGTTACCAAAAGTATGTTTTAATGACCAAACTGAAAAGCCCTATCAAAAACCAGGACCTAAGTTATAAAATAATTCCGTCCTCTTCGCATATACTAGAAGCTTCCAAGGACTTAAGCCACTTGCTGCTTTTAGATCTGACAGCTGGAGTCTTAGCCCGGAAAGTGCAGGGCACGAGCACATAACATGCTCGATCGTTTCCTCCTCCAGCCCGCACTTCCTACATCTTCTATCACTGACCACGCCTAATTTAAAGACATGTGACGCCAGAAGGCAGTGTCCAGTAAGATTAGCCGTCATGAGTCTCGTTTTAATGATAGAAGCAACTTGGTTAGTCTAAGGTTGTAAGACCTACTCATAATCTTCGACACTTTACAGCCCCACGCTTGAACCCACGCCTTTCCCGCTTGGTCGATCATGTGCAGCTCTCGCCTTCGCTTAATCTCGCACAGTCTAATTGGGACGTCTACAGAGCAAGCTTCAAAGGAAGCGCCCTTTTTAGCTAGTTCGTCCGCTTTTTCATTCCCATCTATCCCACTATAGATGTATGCTTCTCCTTGTCCCGATTCTCTCCAAAGGCTGCTTACACTCTAACACGCATTTAGATGCTGTGCTATGCGAGATTATTGCCTTAATACTGTTAATATAAAAATTCACATGGTTGCAGCTTAAGCTATTCTCTTGCAGGATTTCTACTGCTTTGTTTGCGGCTAATATTTCCGCTTGGAAAACGCTACAGTAATCCGGCAGCCTGTAGGATCTGCTTATTTCCGGATCAGCACAGTATACCACAGACCCTACTCCTTCCACTACTTTGGAACCATCTGTGTACACATGTATCGCCTCGTCCGCCATTTTCACACCCTTGCGCCAACCATCCACCTCTATTGTGGCCTTAGATCTCCCTCGAAGCGCAGATAGGGAATCAGGTAGTCTGTTCGTCTTGTGATTGATGACGCTATACTACTAGGACCATATGGTCGGCGCTCAAACTGGCCCGAGCACCGAGCCTGGTTGCGGTCGTTAATGCTTTGTTCCTTGCTACCAAGTTTAGAGGTGGAATGTGCAGAATGGCATACAGTGCAGCCGTCGGGGTTGTTTTCAGGGCTCCCGTGATGCTAAGCATCGATAGTCTGCATGCCCCCTCTAATTTTTTGAGGTATGTTTGTTTTTTGTGTGGCTTTCCACCAAAAAAGAATTCCATAGTATAGAATAGGGCTTACAATCACTGTAAAACCCAATAAGAAAGAGAGGGCGATAGGCCCCACGTACGCCCCAGCATTCTTTTACATGCATCGAGTGCCGTTGAGGCCTTCTTGACCCTTTCCTCCACGTTGAGCTTCCATGAGAGCTTACGGTCTAGGATGATTCCTAGATACTTTGTGCAAGGATTCTCCTGTAAGGTCACCCCTCCTAACTTAGGCCTGGTCCAATTTGAGACTTTGTACATCTTTATAAACAAGACCATATCCGTCTTCTCCGCATTGACTTTCAACCCGGCATTAGACGCCCAGGTACGAATATCCCGAAGCGCCTGATCCATCAAAGAACTAATCGTTGGAAGGCACTTTCCACTTATGACAATTGCAACGTCATCTGCGTAAGCCGTAAGTTTTGCGGGTCCCTCATCGAATTTCCTGAGCAGTTGGTTGATGACCAGCGTCCACAGCAGAGGTGATAGCACCCCTCCCTGCGGCGTGCCCCTGTCCTCTGATTTCGTGGCCTCGTACAATCCCCATTGTGATGTAATCTTTCTGCAATTTAATATGCAGCCGATCCATCTGATTAGGGCAGGATGTACTTTAATGTAATTAAGACCATCCATAATCGCCCATTTTGCAACTTTATTGAAAGCCCCGGCAATGTCCAAGAAGACTCCTAGAGCATACTTCTTATATTCCAGTTATTTACCTATGCTTATTACCACCCTATGCAATGCGGTGTCTACCGGCTTGCCATTGGTGTACGCATGCTATGTTGTGGAGAGCAGCTTTTCATCCACGTTGGAATTTATGTACACATCTATCAGCCTCTCAAAGGTTTTGAGCAGAAATAATGTTAAGCTAATGGGTCTATAGTCTTTGGGATACACGTGACCTATCTTCCCCGCCTTTAGTAGAAAAGCTACACGAGCAGTTCTCCAAGAGTGCGGTACATGATTCAGTCTTATGCACCGATCGAATATTATTCTAAGCCATTCCACGACCGCCCTACTTCAGACTTGTAGCATAGCCGGGAATATACCATCTGGGCCCGGCGATTTAAACTTAGAAAACCTCTTCACCGCCCACTCGATCTTGGTATCGGCACCAAGCCCGGCACTTCTGGCTCCGTGATCGAAGTGTGAGTGATGTCTGCTGGCTCTTCTAAACCGTCTCCCGATGGTAAATGTGTATTAAGAAACACCTCAAGGGATTCCTCACTATTACGTGACCATTCCCCGTTCTCTTTCTTTATTAGTCCCTGGACTGTGTTTCCCTTTGCTATGACTTTTTTCAACCGTGCTGTTTCGCTGGAGCACTCTATGTCCGTACAGAAACTTTTCCATGAGTTTCTCTTCGCCCTGGTAATTTCACGCTTGTAGATCCTCAGTAGATCCCTGTACTCGTCCCGAAACGCTTCGCTTTCCGCGGCCTTGGCGAGCTTAAATATTTCTTATACCTGTCTTCTTAGAAGACTCAGCTCATTGCTCCACCATGGCGGCTTTGCTTTTCCTCTAAATCTTCTTAGAGGGCAAGCTTTGTTATACGCAATCATAAGCGTCCTTGTTAGGAATTCATTCGACTCCTCCAGTTCCTCTACATTAGCAACCTCTTTGGGTTGTCCCAGTTTTGTTTCTACATGTTTCTGGAATTTATTCCAGTTCGTTGACCTAGGGTTTCTAAAGGTTCCTCCCTTCTCTACCCTCTTTAGGGAGATGCTGAAGCTGATATACGGATGGTCGGAGAAGGATGGTCTATCAAGAACCATCCAATCATACCTTGATATATCACGCTCGGAGCTCAATATAATATCCAGAACATTGCTGGATGTTGGACCAATGTATTTAGGGACATTTCACTTGTTGGCTATCTGCAGATTGGTTTGCAGGATGTAACAAAATAGAGATTCGCCTCTCTCGTTCGTATCTGCTCCTCCCCACGCATTGTGGTGCGCATTTTCATCTGCGCCTATGACCAACCGCCCTTTGCGCCCTTCCTCCTGTACTAGCCTTTTGCACTCTATCGGTGGAACCTCCGCAGCATGGGCCATGTAGCAGGACGCCAAGGGGTAATCCCGCTTAGAAAAATTGTCTTCTAATTAAAAAAAATTGCTCTTAAAATGTTGATGTTTCCCGGGGCGTGAATGCAGGATCTTCGGTGTGGTAGGCGGAGCACGCTACCATCAGGAGCAACAGAGGTCGGGAAATAGTTCCTAAAAAACAAACACGAAATGATCCAACGACTGCTCAAAAATATACCGCAGAACTCCTTCCGATATGATTATCGAACAGCCTCAAAATGGCTCCAATAATATTTTTAAAACGCTCCAAAAGAAAACAATATCGAAACCGTACGGTCCTAGTCACGTGATAGTCACCTAAGCGGTTCCGAAATTCTCTTCAAAGATTTTGAAGTAACGAAAACCGTCCCTAAAACAGGTCTGAACCTTTCTTAAATAGTTCTGAACTAATCTAGAAATAATTTCGAAACGATTATGAGCTTAGTACTTAAACGGTCCAAAAAAATCCAGAAATAATCTAGAAATAGTCCCGAAACCATTCCGCACGCAGTCCCGAAGTAGCTCAAATGGTCCCGAATGTATGCCGAAAATATTCCCGAAATGATTACAAATAGACCTGAAGTTACCCAGAAATATCCCCAAAACAACCTCCAAACAAGCGACAGTAACCCGTGAATTTATCCACAAAAGTCCTCGAAACATTATCGAAATGGTCTCGGAATGATACCGAAATTTTTCTGTGAGTAACTGAGTCCTTTTCTTAATTTTTTTTACCAAAATTTATATGAATCATTGAATTGTATTGCATCACAAAACCGCACAAACAATTTTATTAAAAACCAAGTAAGGACGCGACTGTCTTCGGCTGTGCCGAATACTTCATAGCTTTCATGAATGGGGCTGAACAATAATTTTATCCCGTTCGTAATCTCCAAATAATCAGATGTATAAGATGAGAAATATATAGTGAACAGAAGTACATACCTAAACGATTTTTAAACTAAATATAAAATGAAAACAGGCAAAGGGTTTTTATCTGAACGATCGCTTGTATGGTATATATATTATATATAGCTGCGATCGAAATGATTTTTACAGGAAATCTTCTATGATATATTAGAATAAATATCACCAAGTTTAACGTTTTTATATTGGAAATTAAGGGAGAAATGGCTAAAAATCTTTCTATCTGAACGATCGGTTGTATGGGATATATATTATATATAGCTCCGATCGAAATGATTTTTACAGGAAATCTTCTATGATATATTAGAATAAATATCACCAAGTTTAACGTTTTTATATTGGAAATTAAGGGAGAAATGGCTAAAAATCTTTCTATCTGAACGATCGGTTGTATGGGATATATATTATATATAGCTCCGATCGAAATGATTTTTACAGGAAATCTTCTATGATATATTAGAATAAATATCACCAAGTTTAACGTTTTCATATTGGAAATTAAGGGAGAAATTGCCAAAAATCTTTCTATCTGAACGATCGGTTGTATGGGATATATATTATATATAGCTCCGATCAAAGTGATTTTTTCAGAAAATCTTTTACGATATATTAAAATATGTGTCACCGAGTTTCACGTTTATACTTTCTAAATTAAGGGAGAAATGGCCAAAAATCTTTCTATCTGAACGATCGGTTGTATGGGATATAACTATATATAGCTCCGATCAAAGTGATTTTTTCAGGATATCTTCTATGATATATTAGAATATATATCACCGAGTTTCACGATTATACTTTCAAAATCGTCTTATCTGAACGATCGGTTGTATGGGAGATATATGTTATAGTGGTCCGATCCTGCCGCATCCGACAAATGTCTAATATAATACAAAAATGCATCCTTTTGCAAAATTTTATTGCGCTATCTCAAAATTTGGGGGACTAGTTTCGGTATACTTAATGGTGAGTCTATCTTCTATATTTGTCAACGTTACAAACATTGGTCCAAAGTTAGTATACCAGTTCATGTTAATGAAACGTAAAAAAAACTTTTTATAGAGAGGGTAGGGCACACCTTTTTCAAAAAAAGTCAGTAAGTTCTTTCAGACTTTGGCTACCTGCATGCAAATTATATACAAATCCGCTTGGCCGTTATAACGTGATTTAGTCAAAAAGCCAAACGTTTGGACATGGCAAGTTTCACACAATAAGATTATCATATCCAGCAGCCCTTGTCCTGACCGAAAATGGTTTTTGGCTACATTAAAAAATTGTACCTTGCTTTCCGTTTTCACTCTCTTATCTCATTGTTGTTCTATTCTTTACCCTCTATTTGTCGTTCTAATTTTTGTCCATCCCGTATTCGGTTAATCACCCAGCCACGCAAAATCCATTGCCATTCCTAGTCCAACTTCCACTCCCAAATTCACTCATTTTACCCCTCCCACCCTGATTGCATCAAACATATATGGAATCTCTATACCAAATTCTGCATTTCTGCTTTAAATACTTGTGGAGATAGAATAGTCTCACTGTCAGTCCCCCTGCTACTCTTCACGGCCCTTCGTAGTTTATGTAGTACAATTTGACAAATATGTTTTAGCTTTACAAGGATTTAAATCTTTTGTAAGGGTTTGTGGCCCAGAAATTTCAGTGATCCAGGAAAATCGTTTCAAAAGCAAAAATCGATCATACCAAATTTCAGTCAAGCTACCCGACCATCATGTTATGGGTATTTTAATGGATTAGATTTATCGTGAAAATATGTTAATGATTAGCACTGATAATGTTCGAAAAGTTTGCGTACTTTGGGCTTCTGTCTTCCCAAATTCTTCTACATAGAACCTTATGATTTATTAAACGGGCGATTTTATTATTATTACTAAAATACCCGGCAGACGTTGTCCTGCCCTAAATTTGGCCTATCTGCATACATTTTAATAAGCTTTTTCCGTCTGGCTCTACCCTCCCCCTTCTTCACTTCTTCCTAATCCTTTTATTCACTCCTTCCTCCGTCTTTTTCGCTTCATCTATCTCCATCTTCGTCTCATTCTATCTTTTTCTCAATCTCCTTCTCCTTATCTCTTTTCTCTTCTCTCAATTTCTTCTCATTCTTCTGCATCACTTATTGCCTGTCCCAGAGGGTGGTATGTATTTTATTCCAGTCCCAGTTCCAGTACAACTCCGAGTCTCAGTCCCAGTCCTAGTCCTAGTCCCAGTCCCAGTCCTTCTCTGGATAATATATTACTCTGTACTAAAGCACTCATCAACAGCTTTCATTTGATATCCATACTGTATACACACTGTCTAGGCATTCACTGGCCCACGTTTTGGAATATATCTTGAGACCCTAGTCACCCAGGGGTATGAACATTACCATCTACACAACTAAAGGCTCTCCTGAATGAAAAAAAAATGCCATAGTACCTCTAAATCGCGGGCCCCCTCAGAAACCCCCCCTCCTCTCGGCGGGTCTGGTGATGTGCTATACTTGATATCATTCGCTATAATATTTTTTATTGATAAGCAGGTATTTTAATTAAACACCAAGCAATTACACGGAAGTATATCCACACCACCTGAAAATATGAGTGCCACTGCGTATACGTAACATTTTATTATTACGTATAAAAAAAATAAAAAAATTTGCAATAAAATAATATTACGACTATAAACTGAGATATAACCTATCCTATGTCTCAAGTTAGATCAAACTACACACGGGGTGCAAAACAAATTCAAAATCTGTTCAGTAGTTTAGGAGTCCATCGCGGCCGAAAATGTTGTGACTCGTGTTTTTTATATATTAAGATTATTCTTCTTATAATTTGCTACATCCTTTTTTAAACAATCTTCACATCCGTGTTTGAATAGCTTACCCCATGTTATTCTTCATTCAGGATTATTTACCTTGCTTTGCAGAATTGAGTAGAAGTGAACCTTTCACAGCTTAAGCCTACTCTTTGTATCGATTACCAATTTACAATTTTTAAACTAAAAATTAAACTTTATTTATGCCTCCTTATTTCTATAACTGATCGATTTATGATGAGACAACCTACCGGTACTTTCACTTCCTATTTCACAATTCATTTCTAATTTCAAACACGATTCCTCCACGATACCAACCCATCATTGTCAAAAAGTAAACTTAGAAAACGCGCAAAAAATTTCAATCAGAAAATTGAAAAACTTTCATTTAAAAACACATACACGTTTCGCATTTCCGGCAAAAGTTTACAAAAGATTACTGTCATCGAACAAACACAAAAAAAGTACAAAATCGAAGAACGCTCATGCAACGGTAAAAGTACAGAACGTTACAAACAGGGTTCGCAACAGTTATAGGTTTTCTTATAAACGTCGTTTTTTAATAAATGTACATGTTTTTTTTTTAGTTTTTTATTTTTGTGTACATATATGCATATATTGGCGGCCACCGTGGTGTGATGGTAGCGTGCTCCGCCTATCACACCGTATGCCCTGGGTTCAACTCCCGGGCAAAGCAACATCAAAATTTTAGAAATAAGATTTTTCAATTAGAAGAAAATTTTTCTAAGCGGGGTCGCCCCTCGGCAGTGTCTGGCAAGCGCTCCGATTGTATTTCTGCCATGAAAAGCTCTCAGTGAAAACTCATCTGCCTTGCAGATGCCGTTCGGAGTCGGCATAAAACATGTAGGTCCCGTCCGGCCAATTTGTAGGGAAAAATCAAGAGGAGCACGACGCAAATTGGAAGAGAAGCTCGGCCTTAGATCTCTTCGGAGGTTATCGCGCCTTACATTTATTTTATTTTTTTATTATATGCATATATTAGGGTGGTTCTTACGAATCAAATAACGGTGTATCGATCAGTTTGAGCATCTCAGTACTCCTTTGAAACTCGTTCGTTTCTCAAATGCTCAAATGTTTGCTCAAAATGTTCGATCTTTTAGACAACATTGAACTGCAAAAAAATTGGAAAGTTTAATTGTTAACTTACAATTTTATATCACATATTTATACCAAATTAATTTTTATACACGAAATAAATATCCCTAGGATGATTGGATGAGGCGCTTTGTCGAATGGAGGAACTGGTAGACATCGACGAGTTCCGTCAAGCCAAACTGAATGATCCCAACGTCCTCCATTTGTCCCTTCACGGTATATGGCTATACCCAATGTCGGCTGTATGTCAAATGCTAATAGAACATCAATGATAATGACGGTCTTGTTACTTTCGGCAGACTGAAAAACTACATTAAAAACCCTTTTGGTCCACCGTCGAAAATGTTGTTACTGGCTATCCCTTCAGAACCCAATCAAGGAACCCAATCCACGCTTAGACTCAAGATAATATCAAAATTGTTGGCACTTGTTTCAATGAGTCTATCCACCATTATTAGTCATTTTTTTCGCCTCCTAAAGCCGTTTCCCTCCATAAAAGCCAATTGTATACAAATTTGAAAAAAATAAAAAACATAGTTCTGACCAAAACGTCAAAAGAAGTCAAAACCAAAACTGCTGGAACTACTCGAAAATACTCGACGTACTCGAGGTCAAGCTCAAAACTTTCCGAGTAATGAGCATTGAACAGTAGTGCGAGTACTCGTTGCTCATATACCCGGGCTGATTGAAGTTGAGACAAAAAAATCGAGACCTACATAGAAAAATCTTAAAGCTTGCCCCTGTGTGAAGTCCCTTAACCGTATAAACCCGCTACAAAAATATTTATATTTTATCTTTTTGATATTTTGACGTTGACGTACTGCTGCTTAACGCAAGGCAAGAAGAAATGGTTTACGAACCAATGGAGAATTCAGACCAATTCTAAACGAAAATTCCGTTCGAAATTTCAATTGACAAAACAGCTGACTTCGAAAATTCGAAATTCCTATTCCCCAATTATTCTTCTCCCTAGGAGAAAAGAATTGGAGGAATTTTTCCGCCAGAATACAAAAATCCGCGAGAACAAAATTCCGCGAGAATATTTAGAATTGTTCGGATTGTGCCGACTATTAGCACTCCGATTAATCACTATACTGCTACTAAATAAATGCACAACAATAATAAAGCAAGGAGCCACACATATGTACATGCAAACATCAAAGCTGACAGCGAAGAGAATATTTCATATACATATATGTAACCTGCAGGTAAGAGCAGAAGTTTGTTACTCGCACATACACACGCATATAACTATAAGAGAAACGCAAATATCAGGTACATAAAATAGATATAAATAAGCAGCTGTTCGCGAAAAGTCTAGACCTTAGGAGAAATGGATAAACTAGGTATACGAGAGTATAAAAGCAGCGCAAGCGAGGAGTAATGGATCACTTTGATTTTAATACGCTTTAGTGAAGTACGCGATAGTTTTAATTGTGAAGTACTACTCACATAGTAGTCTTAATAAAGAACGTTTTGTTATACTGAATATTTGAGTTATTTATTCGACGTTAACAGAAGCTGCAAAATAATCAGGAATTTCGCAAAACTAATTACAATATATTAGTCTCTTAAGGCATGAGCATATGTAAATATCAGGGCTCGAATCGTGTCATACGATGCGTGGTCGAAATCAATTTTTTAATCAATATACCAATACTTTATTATCATTATTTTTAATAGTTTGAGGGATTCATATTGAAAAAAAAATTTTTTTCAATACGAGATCGTTAAACACAAATAGAATTCTAAGCAAAAAGAAAAAATCAGAGCTATAAATTTTGTTTTCCTAGAGAAATAAAAAACTCAAAGAATACCTCTTAATTTCCGAGCAAAACAAAGAACGAAAATAATTACTCATAATTTCGGAGCGAAATAAGAATCGGAATATAACGATTTTTATTAGATTGAAATAAAAAACTCAAAAAACTGTTTTTGAAACTAAATAAAAAACTTATAACTAAGATATAAAAACCTAAAAAAAAATTATTTTCTAAGCGAGTTAAAAAACTCAAAATACTTTTTTTTTTTTTTTTGAGCGATATAAAAAAATTCCAAAAAGGTTATTATTTTCCGAGTGAAATAAAAAAACTCAATAGATAAGTATTTTTTCATGAGCGAATTAAAAAACTCCAAAAATAGGAAATTTTTTACGGCTTCACACAAAACCTCAAAATAGAACTATTACTTTCGGAGTGAAATTAAATTTCTCAACATTTACATCCGTTTTCCGAGCGAAATAAAAAGATCAAAGAATAGCTTATATATACAAGCTAAAAACAAAATTTAAAACTAACAAAAAGTTTAACAATGAAATAAGATACTAATTCTAGAGGTATGGTCTAGAAGGCTTGATATGCTCATATAAGCCGTTCCCGAGATGGTCGGACTACGTGCCAAGACCAAGTGTTTTCATCATTAATGCAACAACAGCAACATGCAATCGGAAGGAAGGACAGGCACTCCCAGACTACCCTCAATCACACTATGGTTGAACTCAAGGCCTTCATAGCCGCTTGGCTATCAGAGTAAATTGTTAACTCCCCACCCTTAGTGGAACTAGAAAGCATTTCAACTTCAAATGGATAGCACCCAACTTAAACTTACGGCTTAAAATTGGCTCTTGACGAAAAACCACCCCACACCACCAACCTTTACGTCCAACTTCAACCCATCTCTCGGAGGAACTACTGGGGTGAAGGTTTCACAGTGAGCAGCTACCGGCACACAATAGTACGTCCTGTCAAGCAAAAAGTCGAACCTGGTAAGAAAGATAGAGTACCCGAAGTCAGAAAAAAATTAAATACTCCAAAACTAATTATTATTTTCCTATCCAAACAGAGCCCCAAAAATAGCTATTATTTTCCGAGTGAAGTAAATAACTAAAAAAATAATTATCATTTCCAGAGTAAAATAAAAAAAAAAAACTATTACAATATATTGAAAAAAAAAGAACTAAAAAAGTAATTAGCTCAAAAATATAGCTACTATTTGACGAGTCAAATAAAAAAGTTATTCGCAACCCCTGATTTCAACATATGTTGTCAATACACATTGTCAATATTCACATACATCCATAGCTTTGTATATGAATATGAATACAGCAATAAATGCACACAAATGAGTACCTAGGTGCTTGTCTGTATGCGTGGCTGAAGCGCACTCGTATCCTTTTTAATGAATATACTTTGTATCTTGTACTTTTTTTGGTTTCCATAAGGACGAAAAAACAACGAATTAAAAAACAAACTCACATGCACACATACATCTATTCATATATAAAATCAAACTTACCAAACATCGTAGAGCTGATAGTAATCCTCCCTTTGAAGTGTATTATTAGTAGCGCTTTCACTGCTTGACGACGAAATACAGCAGCGCTCGCTTCCCACCAGATCATCACCATCATCCTCATCAGCAACAACAGCAGAAGCGCATACTTTGTTGCCGTCACGTATACGCCATGTATGCCGCTTTGCCAATATTAACTCAGTATTTATATTGATGTTGATTTTTTCAAGATACTTTTCAATAATCTCCATGTTGTCATCCTCGTTATTGGTAACAGTAGTAGCAGCCGCATCTATATTGATAGTATTGGCAAAGATGATTTTTGTGCCAGAGGCTGGCGGCGAAGAGACGACAGGCCCAACAGAAATCACTGCCTCTGACATCGTATTCTTTTGTTGTAACTTTTGTTGTTGAAACTTATCAGTGCGGTTGTCAGTTTCATTGCCATTCTTATTATTACTGTTATTGTTGTTGTTGTTTTTGCTGTCTAGCTCATTATACTCAATGTCGTTCGTAACATTGTTAAAATTGTTTTTATTGTAGACTTTATGTCCCTCGTCATTGTCATCGTTGCCAGCTTTCCGATTAAAAGTATAATCCTCAATCAGTAGCCAATGATAGGTTGAGTTAAACAATGCTTGAATCGATGCCTTGGCATTCGTAAGACGGATGTTTATGTAGTTCATGGAGTTCATTCAGGTGGTTGTGGCATGTGAAAGAAGAAAAAAAGTTATGAATATATCAGATAAAACATTTTTTGTTTTATAATTTATTTATTTTTGTTTTGAGATACTCGTAGTCTTTTGCATGCGTAATAAATGGTGTCACATTACAAAGCGTTTAATGAAGAGGATATATCGATTTGTTATCGAAATATAAACAATTCTCTACAGTAACAAACTTTATCGATTATTTATCGATATTAAAAAGCCAAGTTATGGATTTTTTATCGAAAAATTATCGAAGAGTTATCGATTTTTTACCAGAAAGATTACCAATTCAATATCTGCGTGTTATCAATTTTCCATCAATTTGTTATCAAAAAGTTATCGATATGGTCAAAATTTCCCACTACAACGTTACAGTCGTACTTTGTTTAAGCCTATAACTATCAAAGTATATATTAAATTAATAATCTACTAGGCATGTATAAAGAGACCGATGAATAGCATTATATTTATATTGACATTTCTTTATATCGGTTTTAGTTGCACGGCCATGTTACGTAATTTCGGAAGTGGTTTTGGATGTTATTGGAAGTTTTGTGAAAAATCTGCGAATCTACGAGTCTGATAATATTCCCTGTTTTACGTGTCATGGGAAAAAGAGGAAATCATAGATAGACCCTTCTGTTTGCGTAAAAGCTCATTACAGCATACGTTATAAGTATATTTTTGAGCACTGCCACGTTACACGTACGATTTTTTGAGAAAACGCTATTGCCGAAAGTGAATAGATACTCAAAAATATATATAACTTCTAACGACCTGCACTTAATTATAATAAAATATATTGAGCTATGAAGCTGCATACACAAAAAGTTCCAAAAATATAACTAACAAATTTATAAGCACTGGGCGTATGAGTAACATTGATTCTATGTATTACCATTTGCTTCCATGATTAAGTTGATAAATAAAGACAGGATGCGACTCTGTTTTTAGCTCCTCTTTTAGAATATATAGGACTTGCTTATGGGGGGGTCTGATAAAAGTGAAACAATAACGGCCTTTTTATATGATTTATTTTTTAAATTTTCAAACTATTCTGAATGTACAGGTTAGCTATTCTAAGTACCTATACACAAAAAATCTTATTTTAAAGAAACATTTATACAGGTATTTTTGTTATATCCTTGTCTGGATGTATTAAAAGTAGCTATTTTATTATCGCAAACTTGTATCTGATGGGCGCTGGAAATATTTTGTATGGGCTTTGCTCTTGAAGACAGCTCTACAACTTGCAATTCAGCGTTAATCATTTCAATTTGATTGCTTGTTACTTCTTCAATCGTAATTTTTGATGGGGTCATGTGGACTGTCTGTACAAAGTCAGATGCATTGTTAACGACTATATCACGCGCTCTTACATGTTTTCGAACGATTGTTTTCATGGTTGCAGCACAATGCCGTCTACACAACCTTTGCCATGTGATGTTGCAAAGTAATTCCAAACAATTTTCATTCCAAATATTTCTTCAACGTGAGGAATTAAAGCTGCAATATATTTGTTTTTGAATTGTAAAGATGGTCCGTCACTCCATATTTTTAAAATTCTAACTGTACTTGGCAAATTTTTAAACAATATATACAAGTATCGAACAATAGTGTCTTTTGTATGTGACAAATTGTTTGATACCAGCACCTTGGCAGTGAAGGTTTCGTTATAATATAAGCCAATGGTAAAAATTGAAAGCTGCCGCTGATTCCACTGTGTACCTTGGACTTCATCTTGATTTTCGCAAACGAAATTCTCCGCAAAATCCACTTGCAACAGACATTCTACGGCATAGTCCACACTAAGAGCTCTTGGGCGATCATGAACATTAAATACTTCGGACTACTCGCATTTGTTAAAACTATGTACTAAAAATTGCGCCGACAAGCCAGATATATACGCAACAAGATCAGTTAGATTTCCACTTTTCTGTCGTCTTTCAGTCCGATTTACAACATCGTTTTTCGTCCATTTCATCCATGATACTTGCATATCGAGATCAGCTTCACCCACCAGGGCTGTCAATTTCGGTACTGTTATAAAATATAAAAATATAAATGTAAGGCGCGATAACCTCCGAAGAGATCTAAGGCCGAGCTTCTCTTCCAATTTGCGTCGTGCTCCTCTTGATTTTCCCTACAAATTGGCCGGACGGGACCTACGTGCTTAATGCCGACTCCGAACGGCATCTGCAAGGCAGATGAGTTTTCACTGAGAGCTTTTCATGGCAGAAATACACTCGTAGCGCATGCCAAATACTGCTGAGGGGCGACCCCGCTTACAAAAATTTTCTTCTAATTGAAAAACCTTATTTCTAAAATTTTGATGTTGCTTTGCCCGGGGTGTGAACCCAGTGCATACGGTGTGGAGCACGCTACCATCACACCACAGTGGTCGCTAGATACTGCTATACCAGTACATTTAACGCACTCTCCATACCAGCAGCCCATTGAAGGTATATCACACAAGAACTGCAATACAAAACCATTTTCATAATCTGATACGTGGGCATCAAATTTATGTAAAGCAGAGACGGCATCAATGAAATTAGCATGGTATGAGCATAAGCACATGTTGTGTGGCAATTATTTTATAAGCTTTACATGATCCGGTTACAACCTTCTTGACTGCACCTCCTGCATACTTCGTTAAATGTTAATCTTATCCTTTTTGTGTGTGGGCCAAATGAAGAGTGCTCCTCGATTGTGGCTGGCATAAATCGTAATCCAAATTTTTTTATGGTTGTAGTTCAGCAAAATTCTCTTGGTGATTCTACATGAGTCCACAGAGTACCAATTTTGAAAAATGGTTTTCCGTAAATTGATGTAACTCAATGAGGGCAGTGCTCCTAATTGAAGAAATGTTTTTCTAGATTTTTTTGTTACTTTTCCCGGCACTTAAACCTAGCCAATTCTGTGACTAAGCACGCTACCACCACATCATGGTGGCCGCCGCAGCGAATATTTAAACAGTTGAGACATCGATTAGGCTATTGTTGCCTCATTTTTCATAAAATTTATTTTGGTTTTAATCATTTGTCAACTTTCTCACTTTATAACTTTTTATTTTCCTTACACGAAAAATCTTAAAAAAGTGTATCTTATATTTATACTCAGTTGAGCAGAGCTCATAGAGTATATTAACTTTGATTGGATAACGGTTGATTGTGCAGGTATAAAGAAATCGAGATAGATATTGACTTCCATATATCAAAATTATCAGTATCGAAAAAAAATTGATTGAGCCATGTCCGTCCGTCCTTCTGCCCGTTAACACGATATCTTGAGTAAATTTTGAGGCATCTTGATAAAATTTGGTATGTAGCTTCCTGTGCACTCATCTCAGATTGCTGTTTAAAATGAATAATATCGGACTATATCCACGCCCACTTTTTCGATATCGAAAATTTCGAAAAACCGAAAAAGTGCGATAATTCATTACCAAAGACGGATAAACCCATGAAATTTGGTGGGTTAGTTGAACTTATGACGCAGAATAGAAAACTAGTAAAATTTTGGACAATGGGCGTGGCACTGCCAACTTTTAAAAGAAGGCAATTTAAAAGTTTTGCAAGCTGTAATTTGGCAGCCGTTGAATATATCATGATGAAATTTGACAAGAATATTACTCCTATTAATATATGTATGCTTAATAAAAATTAGAAAGATCGGAGAACGACCACGCCCACTTCAAAAAAATTGTTTAAGAGTCAAATTTTAACAAAAAATTTAATATCTTTTCAGTGTATAAGTAAATTATGTCAACAATCGACTTCAGCAATGATATGGTACAATAAAATACAAAAATAAAAAAAAATTTCAAAATGGGTGTGGCTCCGCCCTTTTTCAGTTAATTTGTCTAGGATACTTTTAATGCCATAAGTCGAACAAAAATTTACCAATTCTTGTGAAATTTGGTAGGGGCATAGATTCTATGACAGTAACTATTTTCTGTGAAGAAGGGCGAAATCGGTTGAAGCCACGCCCAGTTTTTATACACAGTCGACCGTCTGTTCTTCTGCTCGGCCGTTAACACGAAAACTTAAGCACAAATCGATATATCTTTACTAAACTCAGTTCACGTACTTATCTGAACTCACTTTGTATTGGTGTAAAAAATGGCCGAAATCCGACTATGACCACGCCCACTTTTTCGATATCGAAAGTTACGAAAAATGAAAAAAATGCCATAATTCTATACCAAATACGAAAAAAGGGATGAAACATGGTAATTGGATTTGCTTATTGGCGCAAAATATAATTTTAGAAAAAACTTTGTAAAATGGGTGTGACACCTACCATATTAAGCAGAAGAAAATGAAAAAGTTCTGCAGGGCCAAATCAAAAGCCCTTGGAATCTTGGCAAGAGTACTGTTCGTGGTATTACATATATAAATAAATTAGCGGTACTCGACAGATGATGTTCTGTGTCACCCTGGTGCACATTTTGATCAATATCTCGAAAACTATTTCACATATACAACTACCAGCACTCCCTTTTAAAATACTCATTAACAACTTTCATTTGATACCCATATCATACAAACAACTTCGAGAGCCACCCCTGGTCCACCTATATGGCGATATCTCGAAAAGGCGTCCACCTATAGAACTAAGGCCCACGCCCTTTTAAAATATGCATTAAAAACTTTTATTTGATACCCATATCGTACAAAGAAATTCTAGAGTCACACCTGGTCCACATTTATGGCGATGTATCTAAATGGCAATCACCCATAGAACTGTGGCCTAGTCGCTCTCAAACTACTATTTAATGCCTTCCATTTGATACACATGTCATACAAACACATTCCAAGGTTGCCCTAGGTTCATTTTCCCTTATTTTGTCTCCATAGCTCTCAGCTGAGTATGTAATGTTCCTTCCTTGCTTGTTTAAAATTCATTTTCTATTCAATTCTAAGAACAAAAAATCGTCAAATGCTAATGCTTTGGAATTAACTTACTCCCTCATGCACTTAACAAACATTATAACTTCGAAATAATAATGCCCCCATTCCCCCATTTGTTTACGTACTTTTTTATTCTTCTTTCATTCAGCTTCTTTGCTAAGAAGTATAACTGCATAGATTTACTTGTAATCGGTGATTTGCTTTGACTGCGCGAGTACTCAGCGCATCTGTAGCTGCTGCTCAAAAGCAAATCTGCCATTGGCATCTGATGTGATTTAGCCGTCATGCTTTTGTTTGTTTGTTTGTAGTATGTATATAGCTATTACTTACTTTTTATGGATGTTTGTTTGATAATGTTTTTTTCTTTTTATTCAATTACTGATTTTTTGATTTTGTTATTGTTTGCGATTCGATTACAATTTTACAAAGCAAATATATTTGAAAGAAGATTTTAAAGAAATTAAGCGGAAAGAAAGGGAGATATTCAGGAAGCGATTGATAGATATTTAAAAGCATACAGATCTTTATACTCAGCTGAGCAGATCTCACAAAGTATATTAATTTTGTTCGCATAACGGTACCCCGTAACGGCATAAACTAATCGAGATAGATATAGACTTCTATATATCAAAATGATCTGGGCGAAAAAAAAATTTCAATTAGGCATGTCTGTTCGTCCGTCTGTTCGTAAACACAATAACTTGAATAAGATTTGAGGTATCTTAATGGAATTTGGTATGTAAGTTCCTGCGCATTCATCTCGGATCGCTATTTAAAATGAACGAAATCGGACTATAACCACGCCCACTTTTTCGATATCGTAAATTTTGAAAAACCGAAAGAGTGCGATAATTTATTACCAAAGACGGATAAAGCGATGAAACTAGGTAGATGGGTTGACCTTATGAAGCAAAATAGAAAATAGGCAAAAATCTTGGACAATGGGCGTGGCACCGCCCACTTTTAAAAGAAGGAAGTTTTGCAAGCTGTAATTTGGCCGTCGTTGAAGATATCACGATGAAATTTGGCATTAACGTTACTCCTATTACCACTTATATGTGTTCTAATAAAAATTAGCCAAATCGGAGAACGACCACGCCGACTATTAAAAAAAATTTTTTTTAAAGTCAAATTTTAACAAAAAATTTTATATCTTTACAGTATATAAGTAAATTATGTCAACATTCAACTCCACCATTTGTCGCCAAAGCTCTCAGCTGAGTATGTAATGTTCGTTTACAACTGAACTTAGCCTTCCTTACTTGTTTTTTGTTCAGTTCAACATCTATCAAGGACTCGGCTTCTAGACTGTTGGACAGATATTATTGAAAACTTTAACTAGGTATGTCCCGCATGATTTCCATGGTGCATAATTTACAAGCGATCACTTAACTCATCTCAGTTTCAAAAAGTTTCCTCTGGAGTTTGAACAATCACAGCGACGGTGAGTTACAGCTTACACCATCTATTTGCCAGTATAGAGTTTTAGGGGAAATCAAAAGAGACTGCCGTCTATCAGTTTTTAAATGGTTCTGAGATTTAAGCAAGTTACCACATCGATATAAGAATATTATTCGTTTCCCTTTCTCGGAAGTAAAATTTTGAGGACCATTCAACCCTTTATTCATTACAATGTCGTTTAGGGACCGCTGGACCTCGGAGTAACTACTAGCAGTTATCGGTGCACACTTGCAGTTGCGAAAGTTCATTCACTACTATACTAATACAATTTTAAAAAGTTTTAAAATAAACTCTGAGTTAAAACGTATACAAGTGCGCTTCAGGTTAGGTCAGGTTAGGTTGAACAAACCGGCACGTGAGGATCTCACATTGCAGTTTGTTTAACGAACAAACTGAAAAGTCCTATCAAAAGACAGGAGTTATATCACATCTGTATGTATGCATTTCCTTACACGGATTCTTTTCGGAAATGGTTTTCATTCTAACACACTTTTAGATGTTGTGCAATGTTAGACTGTTACTTTAATTGCTTTTTACCTGCCAATATAAAAGTTATCTTGTTTGCAGCTTAAGTTATTTTCTTCCAGTGTTTCTTCTACTTTAGTCATCACTACCATTTCAGCCTAAAAACGCTACAGAGAACTTTCAGCTTGTAAAATCTGTTTATTTTCGTAGCAGCACACCAAACCGCAGACCTTACTCATTTCATTACTATAGAATCATCGGTTTAGCGATTGGGGCACCTTTTCGCTAGCCATCCACCTCTTTTGGTGGAATAAGGTAGTCTGTTCGTCCAGTAATTGATGATGATATACTAGTACGGAGGAAGTGCTACTTTGGACTCTGTAGGTAATTGAAAAGTAAAGTCCTCTCTCGAATTATGGACGGTGTCAAGAGAAAATGAGATGAGTTTGAGAGAAAAGTTCTCCGGAAGATTTATGGTCCTGTCCGTGATGCCGATGCCGACCCCCAGCGGGTCAGGGGGTTAGAATATACCCGCGGTAGGTATGCCTGTCGTAAGAGGCGACTAAAATACCGGATTGGCCTGAAGGTTTAATGTGGCCATATAAATCGTTCCCGAGATGGTCGGGCCAGCACCTTAATGATGCTGTGTTACCGGAGCGTACCGGATCTGTAAACGGCAAAGGACCATCACATCGATCACTCCCTAACCCTTCGGGGATCAACCGTATCGCTACAACAACAACAACAACAACATCGAAGGAGATATAATGATGAGCTGTATAAGCTCATAGATGAAGATAGTGCAGTGAATGAAAACCCAAAGCTTCGCTGGCTAGATAATATTATGCGAATGGACGAAGACGCTTCGGCAAAGAAAGTATTTCAGTCCTCACCGCAGTATGGAAGCAGAGGAAAGGGGAAAGCTCCATTGAATTGGGAGAGGCATGTGGAGGAAAATTTGACCTCCCTTGGTGCTCTTGTTTGGCATCACTTATCGCAAAACAGGTATGGCTGGCGTTACTTCTTACGATACGGCAAAAATCGCTAAGGCGGTTGAGCGCCAGTTAATGATGGGAATATCATCGCCGCGTAGTCGATATTTAAATTTAATTTATACGTATATCCATTTAATTCAAGCTTAGTTTGAAGGGCAGACCTAACATATTTCGCTTGCGTTGTTTCCGTGGCAAGATTCCTAGGCAAATAAAAGGTGATCTAATCTTGTTTAGTGCATTCACAGTTCGAAACTGTGCTCAGACCAATTAGCTTGCAGAGGTGTGGTCGGTCGTTGTCTGGGTAACTCAAATCTACACACTGCCCACGTAAATACATTATGGGGTCGATTATACATATCACATGGAATTGGGAACGCGTTTAACTTTTCAACACTAAAAATTGGTACTCACTAAACTAACATAAGCGCTAGATGGTGAAGAATGTATCAGTCATAAGAATTCAAACTGAAAGCCCCAAGATCTAGCTTATTGTATATGTGCTGACTAATGGTAGTCTTCCTATTTATTTTTGCTAATGCCACTTTTGCCGTATAAGAAACGTTAAAGTTTGTTATTCAATTCAGCTTTTAGTAACGCAGATGTGCATTGAGTACCTGCCGGCATTTTTACTTAAAGGGCTGGCACCGCACATAATTACTTACATACCCAAACAAAATGACATATACATTTGCACATACTCATTAAATCATTTTAATTTTAAAGCAACATAATGCACCACCCTGCTGGAAACACAAGGAATAACCAGCAAAAAGTGAGATTTTTTGAACTAAGCTCTGGAATTTCAATATTGTTACGAATATTAGCAACACGAAGGGGTACTGTCATCTCTAAGCCGATGCTAAGCAGTGACTTGTATGCACATCAATAATTCAATCATTATGTCTATACATATGTACGTACACGCACCGGAGAAGCAACGCACAAACACATGCAGTTATCTTATCTGAGATGCTCCCAAAATATGCAATTATAATTGTGGAAGTGTCGCTCACAAATACACGCGCGTATGAGAGCTACACACGTGCATCTGTAGTTATAATTATATACCAGTAACTAAGTAAATTCTGGAAGCGCCTAGAAGATGCAACGAGGAAATCACAAAGTTTAAAAGCAGCAACAGTAGAGGCGCGACAATAAGTTGGATTTAAGACACTATCTGGCGAGCAATAGTAGAGTTATTTATTTTGAAGTACTTTAATAAAGGCCAGTTATTTATTCAACAGTTTAGTGATTCGAACCTTAGTAGAAGATTTGATACAAGCGAAATTGCAGTAAATTCGTTACAATTGGTGTCAGAAGAGGAATTGTTGAATAAATTCCAGAGGACAACAAGGACATGGCAAAGTTCAGTGAATTGAAGATCCAGCAACTGTAGAAGGAGTTGGAGAGCCGTGGATTGAATACAACCGGCATTAAACTCGAACTTCAGGCACGACTACGGGAGGCAATGGAAGCAGAAGGAATTAACGTGGAAGAGTATGTCTTTCATTTAGATGTCGACGAGACAACAACAAAAATTGAAGAGAAAAACGAAACATCGCAGACAGTTACGAGCACAGACTTGAACATGACATTGGCTGCAATAACTGCTCAAACATCGACAGTGGCATCTCAGCTGGAATCGCAGGAGACACTTTTAACATCCAAGATAGAAGCACAGGAGGTACGCATTTCAGAAATGTCGTCACAAATGTCATCTCAACTGGCATTGCAAGAGACACGCATAACATCCAAGATGGAAAAACAACTAGAATCGCAGGAGAACCGTATAACAGCGAAAATTGAAGCACAGGAAACACAAATTTCATCACAGCTGGAAGAAAAAAAACATATATGGCAACTCAACTGAAAGAACAAGAGACACATATAACAGTACAACTAGAAGCACAAGAGGCGCGTATATCATCAAAACTCGAAGCGCGCATGGATGAAAAAATAAAGCAGTTTGAAGAAAAATTCGAGGCAGAGGTGGATGCTTTGACAGGTCTTATACAGGAGTTGCAATTAAATCGCCCATCTGTTTCAGCAAGCAATCCAAAGGTAAAAACACCATCATTTTACGGTTCTGTTCCTTTCCAGGTCTTTGAGCTACAGTTTGAGGAGACCGCAGCAGTGAACAACTGGAATGCTGAAGACAAAGTTGCTGCATTGTTCGTGGCTTCAAAAGGACCAGCTGCTGAGATATTGCAGACCATCCCAGAGTACGGACGTAACAGTTGTGAAGCATTGATGGCTGCTGTGAAACGGCAATACGGAAGCGAACACAGAAAACAGATATATCAAATGGAGTTACAGAACCGCTTCCAGAGGCCTGGTGAAACATTGCAAGAGTTTGCGTCGGATATTGAAAGGCTGGCACATTTAGCGAATGGGGATGCACCCGTGGAATACACTGAAAGGGTAAAGATTCAGAGCTTTATAAATGGCATACAGGACGTCGAAACAAAGCGAGTTACATAAGCAAACCCAAAGCCAACATTCGCAGAAACGGTATCACATGCTCTGATTCAGGAAACAGTGTCGCTTCTGTGTAAGCCAGTTTTCAAAGCAAGCCGTGTGGAAGTAGAAAGGCCAGAGTGGGTAGACGCAATATTGGAGGCGCTGAAAGGATCGAAAAAGCGGAGTGAGAGAGTTATCGAATGCTTCAAATGCGAGAAGCCCGGTAACATTGCACGTCATTGCGATCTTGATCCTAGTGGTTACCACAGCATTAGTGATTTTAATAACAAAGCTGGAGGGGATGAGCAAGAGCGAGTAAGATGTAGAGATCGAGAGCTATCTGCAGCTATTGAATGTCCTGTAATATCTGCGTCGCAAATTGGAAGAAAATCGAGCAGTCTTGCCGTCAAAGTAAAGCTGGATGGCAACGAGCGTGTACTGACTGTAGATACGGGCGCATCTCATTCCTTAATCCGATCTGACTTGGTCAACAGAAGAGTAGAACAGTTACCTGGAGTAAGGTTGCTTACGGTCACTGGCGAGTATAACCAAGTCAAAGGAGAAGTGGTATTTGAGGTATTAATTGAAAAGGTCATAGTTCTACACAAATTCATTGTGGCGGATATTGTTGATGAAGTCATATTGGGAGTGGACTTCTTAGTTGACCATGACATCAGGATCGATATGCGGAGAAAAATTATGCACTATAAGAACCAGGATGTGCCACTTAGCTTCAGTTTGGAAAAGGGGTTCAGCAGTAATCGAGTACTGGTGGAGAAGAGTCGACAAAGAACACGAAAGTCAAAGGTAAAAGTTGATGGAACGAATGGGCCAAACAAAACAAAATCAAAGATACCTGCGAGAAAAACACTGACATTCACAAACCGGAACGGACGCGCTAAAACGAAGGAAAGGATTTTCCAGAAAGAATGCGAGGGTAGTTTCAAGCCGAGGCGCACTACTGTTGTGAAACGTGGGAACGATACTGACTATGCGAAGCCAATCCGTCAAGCGCAAGCTCTACGAAGTAATTCATTGGCCAAACCACAGAGTGTGAAGGAACAGCCCAGGGTAATGAGTAGTAAGATGAAACACAGGTACGACAAGGAAAATAATTCGGAAGGTTTCCAGGTGGGAGATTTGGTACTGCTATACAACCCTCACCGGCGGAAAGGTGTTCCATCCAAATATCGGTGCAGTTGGGATGGCCGGTACAGAGTTGTGAAGAAGATCAGTGATGTCATCTACGGCATACAAACAATTGGGAAACAACGAAATAGGAGGGTGGTTCATTTGGACAGGCTAGCAGCGGTTAGATCGAGAGATTTGTCTGATCGGGACGATCAGACTTAGGTAGAGGGCAGTGTTAAGAATATTAGCAATACTAAGGGGTACTGCCATCTCTAAGCCGATGCTAAGCAGTGACTTGTATGCACATCCATAATTCAATCATTATGTCTGCACATATGTAGGTACACGCTGCGGAGAAGCAACGCACAAACACATGCAGATATCTTATCTGAGATGCTCCCAAAGGTATGCAATTATAATTATGGAAGTGTCGCTCACAAACACACGCGTATATGAGAGCTACACACGTGCATTTGTAGTTATAATTATATACCAGTATCTAAGTAAATTCTGGAAGCGCTTAGAAGATGTAACGAGGAAATCCCACAGTATAAAAGCAGCAACAGTAGAGGCGCGACAATAAGTTGGGTTTAAGATGCTATCTGGCGAGCAATAGTAGAGTTATTTATTGTGAAGTACTTTAATAAAGGCCATTTTGCATTATTGAATAGTGGTGTTATTTATTGAACAGTTTAGTGTTTCGAAGCATAGTAGAAAATTTCAAATAAGCGTAATTGCAGTAAATTCGTTACAGTATTGTTAAGAGATTTAGAAAAACTAGAAAAACTAGAAAAACAAAGGAAGAGGACAACTGACACTGCCAACTCAATCAACGATATCTCAATGCCAAATTCGCTCGTTGAAGCCAAGAAAAATAGATTGATAATAAACTAATATGACTTCGGAATACACAACAGAAACAATACCATAAATCTAAAAAAATTTCATGCAGGGAAGTTAGTATATTGCACATTATTTCTGTGAATTAACATGTTTTGCTGAAATTCGCTTCCGGTTATAAATTGAAAGCTCACCTCAGAAATTTTATCAAATTTACGTAAGCAAACTCACACATACATAATTACGTTTCAGTAAGTTTCTATGCATATGCAAATTTAAATTGCAGCAACTCTACACAGTGTATGCGAATTTCAATCGATTTGTTGCTATTTTGTTTGTCATTAATGATTATTATGCCATACATTTGCAATTACGGCTAAAGCATTAACTGTTCTACTAAATACTACATACAGCAGCGAGCGCGAAAATAGCAATGCAACTTTCAATAAATTTCGTGTCCTTGTTTTCGAAAATTCTCTAATATTTTGGTGTACATACTTTTTTGTGTGGCTGTTCATCTAACAAGGAACGCATAGTAAAGTATGGGTTGAAATATTGCCGCAAATACTCAATGATAGAGTTTGGAAGATTGGCCCCACGTGCTTCCTAGCATCCTCTTGCTTGCATATAGTGCCGCTGAGGCTTTCTGCGCCCTCTCTTCCACAGGGAGTTTCCACAACAACTTACTATCTGGGATGACTCCTAAATATTTTGTGCTACATTTTTCTGTCGGGTTACGCCTTCAAGCTCACGCTTTGTCAAAATAGTCACCTTGTAGTGCCTAGTAAATAGTATTAGATCGATATATTCCACTTTGGCGGTTAACCCAACTCTAGATGCCCAGGCATGTACATCCGCAAGGGCCTGGGACGTCATCTGCATATGCCGTAAGTTCGACTGGCCCTCCTTCGAACAGCCTTAGTAATTGGTTGATAACCAGCGTCCACAGCATGCGGCCTTCCCCTTTTCACAGATTTTAGAGATTGTCCATGACTGCTCATTTTGAGACATTGTTGAGAGCTCCGGTAATGTCCAGAAAACCCCTTAATGCACATTCCTGGCGTTATAGGGCTTTCTTTATGTTCATGACCACTCTGTACAATGGACTAGCTCCTAACCAAACGTTTTGGTATTTCAGCTCTTTGTACAAAACAAATGGTACTTATTATGTTAACACTCAAATCCGAAGATATGATAATAGAATTATATGAGTGCACACTTTCTTTTGCAAAACTTTTCATATTAGCAATATCCACCGAATACCCGCGATGCAGATTTCGTGGTTACTCATATCAAAATTTGACTTTGTATGTTAGGTGTTACACCTTTCTTTTCAATCTAGGCCAGTTTCGTTAAAACTTTGACTTTACCAATATATAAAGTTATGTCAAGTTCCAGTTTTATGAATTAATTGGTGCAGGAGCTATGCAATTTGGCACTGAAATTTGTATGGGAGGTGCCACACTCCCTTTTCTGCTTCCACCACTGATACCATATCATTGTTGCGAATCTGCTAGCCAAGTTTCGCGAAGTATATTTCATCTATTACTATATATATATACTATAGATATATATATATCCCACGTCCAACATGCCAAAATTACCCCATTTGCATTGAGGAACGCTGTTTCCCAAAAAAAATTGCATATCAGATTCCTGTGTGCAAGATTTACCACTTTTTCGTCGAAAGTTTGATGTATTACCTAAAGGTATTTGAACCAATTTACGCTGATGCTCGTGCAATAGTTACGAATTTGTATGAAATTCAAGTTTTTGAGGGAGGTGCCCCTTTCTACAAAAAAAAAATCCAATTTTCTTTGGCTTTAAGCAGTTTGCGAGATATGTGATACAGAAAGAAAAAGTTTTCTTTCAAGTTTAAAACACCTTTTCCAATTCTTCCCTCCTTTATACACTGATATACTCAACATCGATGTTGGGAATCTGCCTGCCAGGTGTCAATGCCCTGGTGTTACTACCCTTAAAGATATTTGAGATTCCATGTGTTGGTATATATATTATACATACCAAAATTAAAAATAAATTTGCGTGTGGCGTATTTATATACCATTGTTACGAATATTTGCAACAATAAAGGATACTGTCATCTCTAATCCGATGCTAAGCAGTGACTTGATGCACATCAATCATTCAATCATTATGTCTACACATATGTACGCACACGCAGCGGAGAAGCAACGCACAAACACATGCATATATCTTATCCGAGGTGCTCACAAGAGAGGGCAATAATTTGTGCAAATATTACTCACGCGCAAATGAGAAGCTATAAACGTAGTTATGGCTGGTGATTTTGTAGCCCATAACTAACTAGTAAGTTCTGGAATGGAAAAGCCTAGTATGCAACGAGGAAACCAGACAGTATAAAAGACGATAACAGTAGAGGCGCGAGAATCAGTTTGATTTAAGAAGCCACCTGGCGAGCAATAGTAGTGTTGTAAGGTACTTTAATAAAGACCATTTTGCATTATTGAATAGTGGAGTTATTTATTCAACATTTCAGTGATTCGAACGTTATCAGAAAATTGCAAATAAGGGAAATTGCAAGGAAATTCGTTACACCATGTTACAGTTCTGTGAGATATGTAGATACCATATTAGAGTTCTATGAGTAACACTCATTTCCCAGTTTTCATTATAAATTTGATATAATCAAAACAGGCATTGGTACTAAATTACAATGTTGTATCAGCAGTTGTTACGAATATGGGTTATAGGGAAATTGAGTTTTTATGCCGGATGCCATGGCCCTTTTCTCAATATACTCAAATTTTCGGTAAAACTTTGGCTTTAACAATATTGACGGCTATGCTAAGTTTCAGAAATACGACCTAAGTGGTTCAGAAGATAAGTGATATTGAAGGAAAATTTGTATGGCAAGTACCACGCGTACTGTTTCAATTCTTCGCACTTGTCTCCACTGATATAATGTCGATGTTGGGCAAATGTCTGCTAAGTATCATTGCGCTTATGTGTCTACCCTCAGAGATATTTGAGTTTTCAAATGTTCGGACAGATGTATACCAGATGCCACGCCTACTACATACCAAAAATACCCTCTATGCACGGAAGAATCCTAGTTCCAACTTTTTAGCGTATATTTCATCCAAATTGGCCAAAAAATGAGTTGGAAATTTACGTGTGGCGTATTTATATATGGATAAATTTTCTTCTTTACGAAGGGCATATAGCTTTATTTTTAATTTTGTAGAAAATTTGGTTAAAAATTTTAATAAATTTCGTCAATTATATTTTTATTTTATTTTTTTATTTTCCATAATTGTAAATAAAAAGCTCCATGACTTTTGTAAGTGAAACTCCATAAACCATTCTAAAAGATCTTTTTGCAAAAATTAAAAATTCGAGAAGTTTTTACGAATGTTTCGAATTTTTTATTTCGATTTTTCTGTTTTTTTTTTTTTTGTTTGTGCATGCAGTTTTGTAGTGCAATCATTCTAGTCTAAGAAAGGACAAGTTATAGGTCTCTTAAAACTCGCATTAATTTTTGACATTTTTTCCGCTGGTTCGAATCGATCTCCAGGCCTAACAACCGCTGTGATAGCTGAATAGTTACAGCAGCAGCGCCTAAACGTTGTCGATGAAGGAGTTTAGCAGTTCCTGAAATGGATCTAAAACTAACGAAAAGGAAAACAAAATAATTTAGTTCACGAAATTTTATAAAAAAAATTTCACTGTCATTTTCGTGTTTGCTGGTGTACTACTATTACAGTTAGCTTGCATTTTACTCGTGCGGTATTTGTTGCAATATTTTAATATTTAGCATTTTAGTTTGAATGGTGCTCAATCCGCCGGTTATTAGCTGCTTAATTCAATTAGCTTTTATATTTGGCTAATAATAAAAGCCCTACGAATTAAAGTATTTCAAACAGAAAGCTTGATAATTTCGACATACGAAGAATCGATACCAGAGAATGAAATTGAATAAATGAGAATGAAATTAAAGTATATTAAAGTTGTACAAAAGAAATTAAATGCATATGGGTTAATGGCAATTTTGGCTTGTTTGACGGATAGCTTATGAAACACTGCCACGTGATTGTATTTGGTTATGTTGCATGGTTTCATTTTTGTCGTTTTTTTTACTATCTTATATGGGGAAATCCACCAAACTTTGGTTTTCTTGGGGGAAAATTTTTTTTTTTTTTAACATGGGTTCACACAAATATCTTTTTGTTAGGAACATTGAGGGGTAAATTGGAGCCGTAGTGCATCGCCGTTACTCGTCTGACATAATGCCTTAAAAAGATATAGTCAAAAGATCGAGCAAAATATATAAACTGAATTCGCAATGTTAAATATACATTTATTTCAACACTTCTGAACCGATTATATTGAAATTTTAACAAAATATGTAGATATATGTAGCTGTTAGCTATGTAAAATTTTTGTAATACACGGGACCCGGTTTTGTAGATATCGGTAAAAATATAAAACCGAATAACCGCCAACTATTTTTTACTGCAAAGTTTGCAACACATTTATTTTAACACGTTTCCACCGATTCTTTTAAAACTTTAAAAACATATAGATCTGTGAACGAGGTATGTTTAGGTAAAAAAGTTTTAATACCCGAGATCCGGTTTTGGAGATATTGATAAAAATATAAACCCGGAAAACTTTAAATTTTTTTACTTATTTAAACACTTCTTAACCGATTGTGTTGAAATTTTATCAGGATGAACATATCTATGAGGGGTATATTTAGGTAAAATTTTGTTGATACCCGAAACCCGGTTTTAGAGATATCGGCAAAAATATGAAACCGGGTAACCGTCAAATATTTTATACCCGTTTGTTAATTTTTTCTCTACACCACAGTGGTATACCATCAATTGCCTCATCTTGGAATATTCACACAAGGAAAGTTATTGATGTTTGTACATGGGGCAAATATACGAAATTTTCGCCAAAAATTGGAATCGTCAAAAAGGGTAGACATATTTTTTTGTTTTTTTTTTTTTTTAATTTTTGTACCAAATTTGTGTTTATTTTCATTTACTTTTAAATAAAAACTGGTTTAAAAAAATACAAAAACAAATTTTCTGCACTTTTTGACGATTGCCAATTTTTGTCGGAAATTTCGTATATTTGCCCCATGTACAAACATCAATAACTTTCCTTGCGTGAATACTCCAAGATGAGGTAATTGATGGTATACCACTGTGGCGTAGAGGAAAAATTAACAAATAGATATATAATAAAAGTAAAATTGTAGCTGTGCCCACAAAAAACATGCTCCTGAAAAAAACTCCGAAAATACATTTTGTAGATTTAATATTTTAAATGAATTTCCTCTTATTACGTGTGACCAAATTTAAAAAAGTTTTGTGTTTGTGTTCAAGGAGGTTTAAGGATTCTTTTAATTTACAATTTAGTGCAGGAAGTGGACAAAGGCCGATCTGTTCTAAATAATCTTGTTTATGGTGCGATTCGCTTGAAATTCAGTATAGGGGTACCTCTTTGGCAAAGATAATATTTGAGTAGCTTTTCATTCCGGCAATTGGACCACTTTCATTCAGGAGCCTTCTATGATTTCATGAACTCAAAAGGTTTCCCTTTGCTTTAAAATACCAGGAAGATTTGTCTAGCGACGATCGGGTCAATGCTAATTTCTTTGCACAATTTTTCAAGTCCAACTATTCCGCTGAACTTAATTCTTTATCAAATTAATATCCATTTCAACTTAATTCACTTAATACAATTAATATTCCAGCAATATTTCCTGGAGAATTTTTTTCATATTTAACTTCTTTGAAGGGATCTTACAAGTATGGTCCTGATTTAATTCCCACTTGCTTTCTTAAATAATGCGCTGAACACATCTGTCAACCTCTAACTGATTTATTCAATCTGTCCTTAAAACGTGGAGTTTTTCCTTCTGCTTGGAAGGAATCTTTTCTCATGCCCTTCCATAAAGCAGGTAGTAGGTCGGGTGTAGAAAACTATCGAGTAATTGCAAAGTTGTTGGCCATCCCAAAGTTGCTTGAAGCTATCGTTACCAATCAGCTAACTTTTCCATTTCGACTTTGATTGCAGAGTCGCAACCCGGCTTCTGTAAAGGCAAACCTACCATTACAAATCTACTTGAATTCGCAACTCATGTTTCCAATGGATTTAGAGAAAATATTCACACCCATATTATTTATACTGATTTCAGTAAAGCATTTGACAAGGTTTCCCACTGCTTGCTTATCTTCAAGCTGGATCGGCTTGGTTTCCAACCTGGTCTCACTCAGTGGATCTCGACGTATCTCTGCGGTCGAACGCCCAAAGTTATTTTTAAAAATAATATTTCAAATGTCATCGATGTTCCCTCTGGCGTCCCACAGGGCAATCATCTTAGTCCAATTCTGTCCTTGCTATTTATTAATGACTATTCACGTTGGCCGGCTTATCAAGTTATCTGTTTAAAAATTATTCATGTTGTTCGACCTTAGTGCATAGAAAACCGGCAGTGGGTTCGCGCACACGGGTCGCTCTCGGACGTGATGGTTCAATCGAAATAAATACAGAAAACACAGGAGGATTTTCCTCGTTATAATAGGGGGACTCATTAAAGCACATAAACTTATAAGGTGTAAAATTATATCCATTTACACAGGCTGTTATATGAATGCTCCTAGTAATATTCCTGATAAACTTAATTGTCGATCAGCTGTATTATTGCCAAAAAAAATTGTTTGATTGTTATACAAATTAAAAAATGCCAAGATTAAGTGAAAAATCAAAACTAAAACGTCTTTACTAATATATACTTGTAAATGACTTGCTGATGTTGGAGATTTCTGATGAAAATGCCTGCTGTAATGTCTGCAAGGTTGCATTCCTTTGAGTTTACCGCGTTTACACCATGAAATGTGCGCGTAAATTTATACAATTTGTGTAAATTATTTTTCATAAAAAATTTGACAGCTCGTTTACGCACTAGATAAATTTATACGTTTACACACTTTATAAGGAATTTATAAGGTTAAAGGAGTTCTCCTAATGTGATATTTAATTAGAGTGTAAAACAATGTACAATGGTTAAAGGTTACCTTAATGTCGCAAAATGACCATGGTGATCCTGGGCGATGTGTGCTGCGTGGCGGTTGATCGTGAAAGAGGCCGGTTGTCCCGTGGATGACAACCGCTAAGCCGCGAAAAAGTGCACCGGTTTTAAGGAGGGGAATATCACGCACACACTCACTCCCACATATACGTGCATGGGTGCTGACAACCTTCACACATACACATACATGTGGGGGAAACACATGCATGCGTATGTACACACACAAAAATACGGACGTGAGAGTGTGGGTGACTGGAAGCTGATTAAGCAATTGAAAACATTAGGGAGGGGCGCCGTCAAACAGAAAAATATGCATTGGGCCTAAGCACTTGTCTAATGTATTTTATTTTTAAAAATACTGATTTATCGACCTTTTCTTCTTAACTTTCCAGTTTGCTGGCTCGAGGTCTATGTTTTTCTTCCAAAAACTAATAAAACACAAGTTTTTCGTTCTGCCAATATATTTCGAATTACCGTCGGTAATCGTCTTCAGGACAAACTAATAACAATATAAAGCATTAATCTAATAAATAATTATCCCTACAACAAATTTATTCATATATGTACATACATTTATTTACACGTTTGTACTGCTTAACGTGGAGTATCATACTAACTCTTTTTTGATAACAAAAATCTGTACGCCTGTGCTACGTTCTCTACATCAGATTTGTAATTTAATCTCTTGTCTGTCGATGTGTTGATTATGTGCAGCATTTCTAATGTGAATCTCTTCTTGTATTGTTTTTCTTGTTGGAGCACAGAAGCTTCATCAAAGTTTGGTGAGTGTTCATTGCTTGCACAGTGGGCCATTAAGGCCGTTTTATGGTTCTGTGTTTGTTTACAATATTTAAAATCAGATTTATGTTGTGCTAATCTGCTTTTTAATTTTGATTTTGTAGTTCCTACATAAAACTAGTTACAGGATTCGTTGGCATTACCTTTGCAAGGTATTTTATATATAATATTGCTTTTTTCCGCGGTTGGTATTTTTGACTTTGTTCTATTAAAAATGTGTTTTAGTGTGTTTACTGGTTTATGGGCTATTTTTATTTCGTATTTGTTGCAGCAATCTGATTTCGTAAGCCGCTCTGATAATTGTGGTACATATACTACTGACTTGAATATCTTTGGCTCGTCTACTATTTGATTTTGGGTTTCTGATACCGTTCTTTTTATTAAAGAATTTATAATACTATTCGGAAAGTCATTAATTTTTAATATCATTCTAATTTCAGTCTTAATTTCTCTGTGGTAAGTGTCGTCAGATATTTGTAACATTCGTCGAATACAGCCTCTCGCTATATTAATTATCATCGTTTTTGGATGTTTAGAATTATAATTGATGATTCGTCCTGATGCTATAGGTTTCTTATACCACTTCAGCTTTATTTCGTTACCATGTCTTATTATGATTGAGTCCAGGTACGGTAGTTTTCCTTCGTTTTCGAGCTCGGTAGTAAATGTAATATATCTATTGAAAGAATTTAATGCGTCAAGAGTGTTCTGTACCCCGTTTTCGTTTATAATTGCAAATATGTCATCGACATACTTTGTAAGTATTCTCGGCTTTTGTTTAACTTTTTCCATCGAACTTTGAAGCAACTTATCCATAACAATATCTGCGATAACTGGTGACGTTGGCGACCCCATTGGTAATCCTCTTATTTGTGAGTATATTTGATCTTCGTATTTAAAATAACGGTTTTCTCAATACAAAATTTCAATATTTCCATGAATAGTTTTTTCGGTATTTTAGTGTGCATTTCTATTATTGTCCATTTCTCTTGAATAACCTCAAGAGCTAGCTGTGTTGGAACGCTCGGAAACAGCGAGACAACATCGAACGAAATTAGTTTTTCATCATCATTAATATGAGTATTACTTGTTCTTTCTTTAAATTCGAGTGTATTTTTGACATTATAACTAGACTTTTCTGTTACATTTTTTAAATATTTGTAATAAATTTACATAGACCCAACGATGGTGATCCAGTGGTTGAACATATCGGCCTAAGGGGTGTCCCTTCCTTATGGATTTTTGGGAGTCCATAAATTCTAGGGGAAAGGGCGGTGGTGATCAGACTATTTCTTTCGGCCTTTGAAATTAGCTCCATTTCAAACATTTTATTTACTAAATTGTTGTTTTTTGTTTGTAATTTTGACGTAGGGTCTTGCCTTTGTAATCTGTACATCGTTAAATCATTTAATATTTCTTTCATTTTTATATTATAATCATCTTTCTCCATGAAGCTCCATGATGAAGCTTCTGTGCTCCAACAAGAAAAACAATACAAGAAGAGATTCACATTAGAAAAGCTGCACATAATCAACACACCGACAGACAAGAGATTAAATTACAAATCTGATGTAGAGAACGTATCACAGGCGTACAGATTTTTGTTATCAAAAAAAAGTTAGTATGATACTCCACGTTAAGCAGTACAAACGTGTAAATAAATGTATGTACATATATGAATAAATTTGTTGTAGGGATAATTATTTATTAGATTAATGCTTTATATTGTTATTAGTTTGTCCTGAAGACGATTACCGACGGTAATTCGAAATATATTGGCAGAACGAAAAACTTGTGTTTTATTAGTTTTTGCAAGAAAAACATAGGCCTAGAGCCAGCAAACTGGAAAGTTAAGAAGAAAAGGTCGATAAATCAGTATTTTTAAAGAAACGGAAGGCACGCCGTCAGCATACAAACAACAAGAAAATGGGATATGCGGAAATAAAAAACAACAATAGCAACTCTAAAGCAGTAATAAATAAATATCAGGTTGTATCAAAGAAAGTGGTAAAAATTGAATCCAACATAAAATTTTTGTTAAAATGTAGAAAATCTAGGTTAGTTCCTAATTTTATTAAAAATACGACTAGATGTGATAAGTTATTTGTTTTTGACCGTAACACACACAAAAATATAGACAGAACTTTAGATAGATACACTTATTACTTTCACACAAAAATATTGAATATTCTAATTAAACAAAAACATACATTGTTAAAAGAACAAAACCGACGGTTTGAAAAGATTACAAAAATACTTCGAATGCATCTGAGCGCAGATGACTTTGAAAGATTTAAAATTAGCGAAGAAATTATAGCGCGCAAACTAAAAACGAAGTTAAAAGAGAAGCAGGAAAGTAAATATCTAAAACTACAAAGGAAGCGCAACAACATCTTCGCCAACAACAACACGCAACAAGATTGGTTTATTAACACAACAAATATAAGCTTTCCATCGGACATAAAGTCGCTCTTAGCTAAGGGTCCAAAGTTCGCGTTACCAACAAACAATAAGAATTTCCCTTTATTCGAATGCATCGCAGATGGTGAAGAACTTGTACAAACAATTAAAAACAAAGAGCAGCAAGAGGAAGCTCGCACAAAATTTTCGGTACTAATAAAAGAGCATACAAAAACAAATAAACTGAATGCAATGGATAGTGCAATAGTTGATACAGTGGGTCGAACGCGAAAGTTTCTTAGGCAAAATAACAACATTAAAATTCTTACGTCTGACAAAGGCAATAAAACTGTGGCTATGGAGAAAGATGATTATAATCTAAAAATGAAAGAAATATTAAATGATTTAACGATGTACAGATTACAAAGGCAAGACCCTACGTCAAAATTACAAACAAAAAACAACAATTTAGTAAATAAAATGTTTGAAATGGAGCTAATTTCAAAGGCCGAAAGGAATAGTCTGATCACCACCACAGCCCTTTCCCCTAGAATTTATGGACTCCCAAAAATCCATAAGGAAGGGACACCCCTTAGGCCGATATGTTCAACCACTGGATCACCATCGTTGGGTCTATGTAAATTCATTACAAATATTTTAAAAAATGTAACAGAAAAGTGTAGTTATAATGTCAAAAATACACTCGAATTTAAAGAAAGAACAAGTAATACTCATATTAATGATGATGAAAAACTAATTTCGTTCGATGTTGTCTCGCTGTTTCCGAGCGTTCCAACACAGCTAGCTCTTGAGGTTATTCATGAGAAATGGACAATAATAGAAATGCACACTAAAATACCGAAAAAACTAGTTATGGAAATATTGAAATTTTGTATTGAGGAAAACCGTTATTTTAAATACGAAGATCAAATATACACACAAATAAGAGGATTACCAATGGGGTCGCCAACGTCACCAGTTATCGCAGATATTGTTATGGATAAGTTGCTTCAAAGTTCGATGGAAAAAGTTAAACAAAAGCCGAGACTACTTACAAAGTATGTCGATGACATATTTGCAATTATAAACCAAAACGAGGTACAGAACACTCTTGACGCATTAAATTCTTTCAATAGATATATTAAATTTACTACCGAGCTCGAAAACGAAGGAAAACTACCGTACCTGGACTCAATCATAATAAGACATGGTAACGAAATAAAGCTAAAGTGGTATAAGAAACCTATAGCATCAGGACGAATCATCAATTATAATTCTAAACATCCAAAAACGATGATAATTAATATAGCGAGAGGCTGTATTCGACGAATGTTACAAATATCTGACGACACTTACCACAGAGAAATTAAGACTGAAATTAGAATGATATTAAAAAATAATGACTTTCCGGATAGTATTATAAATTCTTTAATAAAAAGAACGGTATCAGAAACCCAAAATCAAATAGTAGACGAGCCAAAGATATTCAAGTCAGTAGTATATGTACCACAATTATCAGAGCGGCTTACGAAATCAGATTGCTACAACAAAAACAAAATAAAAATAGCCCATAAACCAGTAAACACACTAAAACACATTTTTAATAGAACAAAGTCAGAAATACCAACCGCGGAAAAAGCAATATTATATATAAAATACCTTGCAAAGGTAATGCCAACGAATCCTGTAACAAGTTTTATGTAGGAACTACAAAATCAAAATTAAAAAGCAGATTAACACAACATAAATCTGATTTTAAATATTGTAAACAAACACAGAACCATAAAACGGCCTTAATGGCCCACTGTGCAAGCAATGAACACTCACCAAACTTTGATGAAGCTTCTGTGCTCCAACAAGAAAAACAATACAAGAAGAGATTCACATTAGAGATGCTGCACATAATCAACACACCGACAGACAAGAGATTAAATTACAAATCTGATGTAGAGAACGTAGCACAGGCGTACAGATTTTTGTTATCAAAAAAAGTTAGTATGATACTCCACGTTAAGCAGTACAAACGTGTAAATAAATGTATGTACATATATGAATAAATTTGTTGTAGGGATAATTATTTATTAGATTAATGCTTTATATTGTTATCAGTTTGTCCTGAAGACGATTACCGACGGTAATTCGAAATATATTGGCAGAACGAAAAACCTGTGTTTTATTAGTTTTTGCAAGAAAAACATAGACCTCGAGCCAGCAAACTAGAAAGTATTTTATTTTTGTAATGGAGTAAAAAAAAAACGAAATGAGATGATAACCTGAAGGGCACGCTTACGTGAGTAGTACAATACAGTTATTTCGAATTAAAAAAATAAATTTAGTTTTTAAGTTAAATTAATTGATATGACAGAAATGAAGGAAACTACAATTAGCTAAAATCAAAGAGAATTTTTTAGATGAAAATAGTGTTGCTTTTCGGGCATTTAGTTATTTAAAATATTACAAAAGTGTAATAGTAGTTATAACAGTTCGTTACAGGATTCGTTTAAAAAAATAGAACGAAAAAGCTGTGTTAGATACTAAAGATAAAACATATCGAATTTAAATTATGCATAATTGGCAGCAAATCCATGGACATGAAAGGTCATAATTTAAAAAGGCACATGTTCTGAACTACCGTTTCCGAAGGGTCCTTAAATGATACCGGAAGCGTTCCAAAATGATACCAAAATAGTCCCGAAATGATCCCGATGGGATCCCGAACAAATCAAAAAAAAACATCCAGAAATGATCCCTGAGGGGTCCCCAAATGATCCCGAAATAGTCCGGAAATGACCCTGACGGGATTCGGAAGAATCCCGAAAAACATCCAGATATGATCCCTGAAGGGTCCTCAAATGACCCCGAAATAGTCCCGAAAAATTCCGAAATGACCCTGAAGGAATCCCGGACGTATCCCAAAAACTATCCAGAAACGATGCTGGAAGGGTCCCCAAATGATCCCGAAAAAGTTCCGAAATTACCCTGACGGGATCCTGGACGAATCCCGAAAATCATCCAGAAAGGATGCCGAAGAGTCCCAAAATGATCCCGCAATAGTCCCGATAAAGTTCCGAAATGACCCTAAACGGATCCCAGAGGGATCCAGAAAACCATACAGTAATGATCCCGAAAAGATCCCGAAATAGGCCCGAAAAGTCCCGTGACGCTGACGGGATCCCGGACGGATCCCAAAAACCATACAGAAATGATGCCGGAAAAACATCCGAAAATTATGCCAGGAGGGTCGACAAATGATCCCAAAATAGTTCCAAAAATGTTCCAAAATAACCCTGACGCGATCCCGGACGACTCCTGATATGATCTCAGAAGAGTTCCCAAATGATCTTGAGAGAGTACAGAAAAAGTCACGAATTGACCCCGGGCGGATTCCGAAAACCAGAAATGATACCTGAAGGATACCCAAATGATCCCGACAAAGTCCCGAAATGACCCTGACCGGATCCCGGACGGATCCAGAAAACCATACAGTAATGATCCCGGAAGGGTCCCGAAAATATCCCGAAATAGTCCCCAAAAAGTGCCGAAATTACCCTGGCGGGATCCCGTACTGATCCCGAGAACCATCCAAAAATGATGCCGAAAGGGTTCCCAAATTATCCCGAAAGTGTCTCGAAAAATTCCCGAAATTACCCGGACGGGATCCCGGACGAATCCCGAAAACCATCCAGAAATTATTCCGGAAGGATCTCCAAATTATCCCGAAATAATCCCGAACGTATACCAGAAATCATCCAGATATGATCCCCGAAGAGTCCCCAAATGATCCCGAAAACAGCCTGACGTGATCCCAGGCGGATCCCGAAAACCATCCAGAACTGATGGCGGAAAGCTTCCCAAATGAACCCGAAATAATCCACAAAAAGTCACGAAATTACCCCGACGAAATTCCGTAAACCGTCCAGAAAGGGTCCCTGAAGATGATGCCCGAAATAATCCCGAAATGACCCTGAGGGGATACCGGAAATGATTCCGGAAGGGTTCCCAAAAGATCCCGAAAAGTCGGAATCCCGGACGGGTTCGGAAAAATATCCAGAAATGCTGCCGTAAAGGCCCCAAATGATCCCGAAATAGTCCCGATACTGATGATTTTGATATATGAAAGTATTGGTATACGAAGGAGTTAAAAAACCTGAAGAATTAAAGAAACAAATTCTTTAAAAAGCACAAACTGTCTAACTCGCCTGCGTTTAAGGAAAAATATGTATATTATTCAAAGAAATTTAAATCCCCAAGAAATCGGCTTCATAGAAAATATGTTCAGAAATTTGAATGCGACATTAAGCCGAACCCGAAATCTTTCTGACGCTACGTTAGAGCTAAAAAGTTATGCCCTAGCATTCCATCTCTTACTGATGCCGTCAATCTTTTTGCAGATTTCTTCAGCTCAAACTTCGAGTCTGATACTGTTTTGCCTGATGTGGTTGAGCATGCTGATGTTGATACTCAAATAAATTTTGGTGAACTTTCTATATCACTTGATGATGTTATTCGGGGAATTTCTGTGCTAAAGTCCTCAAAACAATCTGATGTGGTTTTTTTGCTAAAAAATACTGTTGCAATTCCCTATCCGATTTTATTAATTTTCAATAAATCTCTTTTATTAATACCTGGAAAGTAACTTCCATTACTCCAACTTTCAAGAGTGGCAATAAGAGCAATATTGCCAACTACCGTCCAATATCAAAACTTTCCACAATATCGAAACTTTTCGAGATAATAATTAAGGAAAAGATATCGTTTGCGGTAAAAAGTATTATTTCACCCAACCAGCATGGTTTTATGTCCGGTAGGTCGACTGTGACTAATCTTACTGTTTTTACTGAATGTTGTCTCTTTGTGTTTAATAATAGAGCACAAGTAGATACCATCTACACTGATTTTTCTAAGGCCTTCGATAAAGTTAGCCATAAATTACTACTTTTAAAACTTGCTAATTTGGGATTTCACTCAAATATTCTATCATGGATGAAGTCTTACCTGGCGGATCGGAGTTGTGTTGTTGTGGTCGATGGTGTCAGTTCTGATTCTTTTACCGCGACCTCTGGTGTTCCTCAAGGGAGTGTCCTAGGACCTCTCCTATTCGTAATTTTTATTAATGACATACGTCATTGCTTCATTTACTCGAATTTTTTGTTGTACGCAGATGACTTGAAAATTTTTACATCAGTCACAAATCAGGCAGATTCCCTGCGGCTGAAATCAGATTTTGACAGAGTAATAGATTGGTGTAGTAGGAGTTGCTTACATTTAAATATTAATAAGTGCTTTCACATCTCATTTTCAAAATCCCATAATGGTATTAACACTTCGTATCACATTGATGATTCTGTTTTGAAAACTGTTGATGAAATATCAGATCTTGGAGTTGTTTTCGATGGTAAATTTCTTTTTCAAAGTCAACTTAACTGTGTTATTGCTAAGTCATATTCAATGCTTGCGTTCATTCGCCGCTTTAGCTCGGATTTTCATATACGTTAAAGCTACTATATACATCGCTTGTACGGTCCAAACTGGAATATGTTTCCTTCGTTTGGAGACCATACCACGCTTGTCATATACAGCGACTTGAAATGATCCAGACAAAATTTTTGCGTTTTGGGCTCCGGTAATTATGTTTTCAGGATCCCTCGTTAGCTTTTTTTATCAATTCATTATTTTTTCTCCAGCGCTGCTTCCATTTATGCTGACTCATTCAAACCATCGCTTCGCCGGTCCAATATATCAAACGCCCATAACAAAACAGCTATTAACTAAAAATTTTTAGGTTCAGGAAACATTAAAAACTGATTGACCTCTCCAAATATGCCGATGAAATTTTTAGTTTTTACCAAGTGTTGTTGTTTTTGTTGGTGTTATAGCAATAGAGACACTGCCCGAAGCTTTTGGGGAATGTTGCCAGTATTGATGGTCCTTTTCCAGATATATATCCGGTAAGTTCCGGTAACAAGCACCAATAAGGTACAAGTCCGAATATCTCGGAGCGATTAAGTGTGACCACCAGGAACCCTCTTGGCCATCCCACACCTCACCCTCTAGTTCCATTGGGAACTTGGGGTCGCCAAAGCCTCACGGGCTCTGTTTCTTTAGCCCGTCACGTGTAGATTAAGTTGACAATTGGCTTTGAGAAGCCATATATTGCGCTAGCAACCCCTTGAATCATTGGGGTATTTTAGTAGCCTCTTTCGACAGGCATACCTGCCGGGTGTATATTCTAAAGCTTCCGACACGATGAGAGTTTTCAGTTTAGCTTATATGCGAATTTAATATTGTTTTATGCTTTCCATTTTTGTACTAAGAGAAATTCGCACTGGCCATGGATCCTTTTTATCACTCTCCCAGGTTTTTGATAATATTTTCGCTGGCTAGTATCTATTAGCTTCAATTTATCGCACTCACGTCCTTTTTTATAACAAGCTGTACTTGTACACAGGGTATTATAACTTTGGTTGGATAACGGTTGGTTGTACAGGTATAAAGGAATCAAGATAGATATAGACTTCCATATATGAAAATCATCAGTATCGAAATACAAGTAAGGAAGTCTAAGTTTGGTTGAAACCGAACACTACATATCCAGCTGTACACTTGAAATGCTGTTGTTCTTTGTTTTATGTGCTTAATGGTGTTACAAGGTTGCGTACATATACATATGGTTCTATTCTGAACTAATTTTCGTTTAAAAAACTGTGGACTCAAGAAGTATTTCTGAAGAAGAGGCCAATAATTTATCTACGCAAGAACGATGTCGTCTGATTCGATCAGATGCAGTCAAATGCGCTAGATATTTCGACTATCGTTATCGTCAGTTGCTCAAGCTTTTTAAAGAAAATGGAGGTATTTTCGACGAGCATTTTGTTGAGCACTTTTACTGGCGAATTGAATTCCAACAAAAGGGGTCACCTCACGTGCATGGGATCTATTGGCTCAAGAATGCTCCTAAGATCGATAGCGAACCTGAGTCTTTTCCAAATGCTATTAGTTTCATTGACAAATATGTCTCTACAGATGGGTCCATAAGTCATTTGGAAAACTTCATTGAGTACCAAAGACATAACCATAGTCGGTCCAGTACCAGGGAAATAAGAGGACAGCAAGTTTGCCGATTTGTTATCCCATATCGGCCCATGCCTTCCACCTAAATGTTATTGCCACTTCCAGATGACATTGAAAATTTAGCAACACATAGGGAAAACTACTCAAAGATTCCAAATATTTTAAATGCTAATTTAAATAATTCAGATATTTCCTGTTTAAATGATTTTGAGGCTTTTCTCTCTGATATGAGAGCAGTTTATTGCTGCATTGGTCTTCATATTTCGGAAGCTAGCAATGCAGAAATATATATTAACACCTCTCGACCTGAAGAACGATTGCGAATGGTGAAACCGAGAGAAAAACTTCAGAATCTTTCTGAGCGTTCTACCGATATTTTTGTGGCGTGTTTGTTAGAGCATTATGCTGAAAGGCCTACTCTAAGGAAACGAGTTCGGTGAAGAAGGTTTAGTCCAGACACTGTCAGAGATGATTATTTCAGAGAAATGGTGATGCTCTACCAACCGTGGCGGGAAAACCTGCATAGAAAATCGAATTCCTATAGAGGAAAATCGAAAAAATATGACGTGTTTGAACAGAGGGAGCTCAAAAATGTTCTAAGTAGATTAAGGAAGGAGGAAGTTTTCATACCAGCTGAAATAGATAGACCGGATATTGTTGAAAATGAATTCAGGGTACTGGCCCTTCCCGAAATAAACCCTGACATAAATTTATTAAACCTTCACGATAGTGATCCCGAAATAAATGAGAATAACTCCAATGTCACTCTTGGGTTCATTAAACTTCCTCCCTTAGATCCCGTGGAGGACCTGCTTGCGTCCGTTCGGATGCTAAGTATGAGACAGAGAATATACTTAATTAATTTGCTATACAATTTTAAAAAGGATCAGCCACTTTATGACTTTGTAGGTGGTGGGGCAGGCGATGGAAAAAGCAGCCTGATATCATCAATATATCAAACTATCAATTACCGTTTTAATTGCATACTTGGATCAAATCCAAGCTCTTTGAAGTTAATTCTTTGTGCTCCTATGGGAAAAGCAGCATTTGGGATAGGCGGTTTGATACTGCATTCTATATTTTCACTACCTGTGAATCAGGCCAATAGAGAATTACGGCCGCTTAGCAACGATATTATCAACTCAATTTATACTAGACCACGTGATTTGAAGTTGATAATTATAGATGAAATTACAATGGTTTTCTGTTCCTATTAATAAGGAAGGGAGGGAATAGTTGGGTTCGACTTTTCTAAACTCAGCTGAGCAGAGCTCACAGAGTATATGAATTTTGTTGACATAACGGTAATCCGTAGCGGCATAAACTAATAGAGATAGATGTAGACTTCCTTATATCAAAATGATCTGGGCGAAAAAAGAAATTCATTTAGCCATGTCCGTCCGTCCGTCAGTCTGTCCATAAACACGATAACTTGAGTAAATTCTGAGGTATCTGATTAAATTTGGTATGTAAGTTCCTGGGCACTCATCTCAGATCGCTATTTAAAATGAACGAAGTCGAACTATAACCACACCCACTTTTTCGATATAGAAAATTTCGAAAAACGAAAAAGTGCGATAATTAATTACCAAAGACGACTGAAGCGACGAAGCTTGGTAGGTGCGTTGACCTTAAGACGAAAAATAGAAAATTAGTAAAATTTTGGAAAATGGGCGTGGCACCGCCCACTTTTAAAAGAAGGTAATTTAAACGTTTTGGAAGCTGTAATTTGGCAGTCGTTGAAAATATCATGATGAAATTTGGCAGGAACGTTACTCCTATTACCATATGTGTACTAAATAAAATTTAGAAAAATCGGATAACGAAGACACGCACTTAAAAAAAAAATTTAAGTCAAACTTTAAAAAAAATTTTTATATCTTTACAGTATATAAATAAATTATGTCAACATTCATCTCTAGCAATGATATGGTGCAACAAAATACAAAAAAAAGAAAATTTCAAAATGGGCGTGGCTCCGCCCTTTTTCATTTAATTCGTCTAGAATACTTTTAATGTTATAAGTCGAACAAAAATTTACCAATCCTTGCGAAATCGGTTGAAGCCATGCCCAGTTTTTATACACCGTCTGTCCTTCCGCTCGGCCGTTGACACGATAACTTGAGCAAAAATCGATATATCTTTACTAAACTTAGTTCACGTACTTACCTGAACTCACTTTATCTTGGTATAAAAATTGGCCGAAATCCGACAATGACCACGCCCACTTTTTCTTTATCGAAAATTATGAAAAATGAAAAAAATGCCATAATTCTATACCAAATATGAAAAAGGGATGAAACATGGTAATTGGATTCGTTTATTGACGCAAAATATAACTATAGAAAAAACTTTGTAAAATGAGTGCTACTCCTACCTCAATAAGTAGAAGAAAATGAAATAGATCTGCAGGGCGAAATCAAAAGCCTTGGAAACTTGGCAGGAATACTGTTCGTGGTATTACATATATAATTAAATTAGCGGTACCCGACAGATGATGTTCTAGGGCACCATGGTCCACATTTTGGTCGATATCTCGAAAACGCATTCACATATACAACTAAGGGCCACACTCTTTTAAAACCCTCATTAATACTTTTAATTCTATACCCATATCGTACAAACACATTATAGAGTCACCCCTGGTCCCCCCTTATGGCGTTATCTCGAAAAGGCGTACACCTATAGAACTAAGGCCCACTCCCTTTTAAATAATCATTAAAACCTTTCATTTTCATATTCATATTCAGTTTATTCAGTCTATGATTTACATCTTACGGACTAGATATAGAAATTATAAAAAAAGTAAAAAATTACAATATGCATTGATAATAGCTAAAGAAAGTATATGCATAATAAAAGAAAAAATTTAAACTAAATATCTAAATGTAAATGCAAAAGTATTTGGAACTTGAAAACATCCCTCGACTGAGAGAAATCAATATTTAAACATCTCGAAAGTTTATTGAATTCTGCTAGAGAGCGAAGAATAGGATCGAAAAGGATATAGTTCATTCTGAAAGAGGCCACATAAAAAGGTAGGGAAAAACGAAGTAATTTACTGGGCACATTGAACGTGATTTTCCTGAGCAGGTCAGGGCAGTTTACCAAACCTTCCACGAGATCAAACACTAACATAATCCCATGCAGGGTTCTTCTAGAGTACAGGGGTTGTATGTTAAGCAACGTACACCGAGACACATAAGAATGCAGCGGATCCTCGAAATGAAGAGATCCAAGCCCAAACCGAACAAATTTCCTTTAAACCCTTTCAATTCTAGCCGCATGACAGCTCTAAATAGGGTTCCAAATAATAGAAGCATACTCGAGCTTTGAGCGAACCAAAGAAATATATAAAGTCTTCCTGGTATAGTGATCCTTAAAGTCCTTAGCATAACGACGCAGGAAGGCAAGGTTTCTATAAGCTTTCAGAAGAACATAACAGATATGATTAACAAAATAAAAATTAGTATCAAATACAACACCAAGAACAACAAATTCATTGACTGCATTCAAGAGACTACTTTCTAAATAGAAATGTGAAACAAAATAATTACTGGACTTCGAGAAAGACATGTGAAAACATTTTTTAACGTTTATGTAGAGCATGTTAGTATTACACCAATCAACTAGATTATTCAGGTCACGCTGCAAAAGGAAAACATCTGAAGGACTATCAATCCTACGAAAGATCTTCAGGTCATCAGCATAAAGTAGAAAATTGGAAAACTGAAAGCAAGCACCAATGTCATTGATAAAGAGAACGAACAAGAGCGGCCCAAGGATACTACCCTGAGGAACCCCAGAGGTTGCCACAAAAGTGTGCGACTTACAATTCCCTATAACAACACAAAGGGATCTATTAGACAGATGAGACTTCAACCAACTCAAGAATACCGAGTGGAAACTCTAATGAACTCCAATTTCTTCAGTAGAAGCTGATGAGACACCTTGTCAAATGCCTTGGAAAAGTCTGTATATATGGTATCCACCTGCGAACCAACCTTAAAGGCTGATATGCAAAAGTTCGAAAAAGAAACCAAATTAGTGACTGTAGAGCGACCAGAAACAAACCCATGTTGGCGCGGATCTATAATTCTCTTAACAACAAAGAAAAGTTGTTCCTTAATAATTATTTTGAAAAACTTAGAGCAAATGGAAAGTTTGGCAAAGGGTCATTCTTATTTCCAGATTTAAGGATCGGCGTGATTGACGCGGACTTCCACCTGTCAATAAATAAGCCAGAAGATAGAGAAAAATTAAATATGTAGCAAAGAGGAATGTATAAAGTTGAGCTACAATGCTTCAGAATAAATGCACAAAGTCCATCAGGATCACTTTTTAGCGAAGGCTTTAACATGCACATAGCTTTACTGAAATCGTGCACAGATAATAACAGTGAACCGAAATCTATGCGTTCAAATAAGTATGAGCTAGAGTGGAGGGTATCCTGAATAGTAACTTCATCTTCGAAATTAAATTTCAAAAATTCTGAAAAAAATTCAACAGTGTTATTTAGAGACTGTGAGCAATTATCATTGTACTTCATGCAAATAGGAATATTGGAACAACCACGCTTGGACCGAATAAAATTCCAAAATGCTTTTGGATTTTCTTTCAGCTCCGATTCTACCTTACTCATATACCGATCATATAAAAATTTATCAAGAACATTGAACTCCTTCACACTATTTAAATACTGATCTCTAAGAGCAGAATTCGAAGAAACAGCCTTATACAATTTTTCGTATTTATTACGTTTGTTTTTCAACTTTTTGAGAGTAATATTGTACCAGGGTAATTTATGCATTTTTGGGACTCGCCGACGCACCTTATCAGAAAAACCTGAGCCAATGTCCTCAAGAAAATCTCGAGACAGACACTAACATCATTAGACTGCAAAATAGTTTCCCAGGGTATATCACCAAAAGTATTATATAGTTCACTAAAGTCAGTTGACCGAAAATTAAAAGAATCTTACTTAAATCCGAAGAAATCGGAATTTATTATCGAAAATTTATACCCATCTCGTGCAAACGCATTCTAGAGTCACCTCTGGTCCAGCTTTATGGCGATATCTCGAAAAGGCGTCCACCTAAAGAACTAAGGACCACTCCCTTTTAAATAATCATTAACACCTTTCATTTGATTCCCATATCGTACAAGCACATTCTAGAGTCACCCTTGGTCCACCTTTACGGCGATATCTCCAAAAACCGCCCACCTATATAACTAAGGCCCATTCCCTTTTAAAATACTCATCAACACCTTTCATTTGATATCCATATCGTACAACCACATTACATATTCACCCCTGGTCCACCTTTATGACGATATCTCGAAAAGGCGTCCACCTATATAACTAAGGCCCACTCGCTTTTAAATTACTCATTAACACCTTTCATTTGATACCCATATCGTAAAAAGACATTCTAGAGTCACCCCTGGTCTAGCTTTATGGCGATATTTCGAAAAGGCGTCCACATATTGAACTAAGGCCCACTCCCTTTTAAAATACTCTTTAATACCTTCCATTTGATACCCATGTCATACAAACACATTCCAGGTTTACCCTAGGTTCATTTTCCTACATGGTGATTTTCCCTTATTTTGTCTCAAAAGCTTTCAGCTGAGTATATAATATTCGGTTACACCAGAACTTAGCCTTCCTTTCTTGTTCCATTTTAATATTGTATAATATAATCTCATTGTTCAAAATCAATAAAATTTTGGATTTTTAAATGAGTATAGTTTTTAACCGACTCATTTCAAACTCTCTTTAGTCGGCAATTAAAGGTTTTATAAGCTTTTATTTACTTTCACTTGGCTGTTGTCTGTAACCAAATCTTGCAAGTTAAATTTGATACACTTCCCGGTGTCCGATTGAGCTGAAATTTTGCATACATGTATAACTCCGATGACAATGCAATATTACTTTGCGAAAGTTTGATAAATTAATCGATAACAGAGTAATCGGTAAAGATTTGTGTTCACAAGGGAATGAAAGCCTATGTCCTTTGTTTAGAGGGATGGTGAGTAACCTAAAGCGGCTCAAGAATGAGATAACTTCGCTTTGTTTGTGTATACAACGAACGTAGAAGTTAGGCGGTTATGGCTCAATGTTGTATACTTTTCTGCGCACTTCATTTTGTTTTACAGACTTAACCCACAGAGCAGAGATATACAATGAGTAGTTGTAAACTGAACACGTCATAGGCAAAGTAACAATAAAATATGATTTTAAGTTAGTTTGCACTGTTTGACACAAGTTTATATGTGCTCTCTGTCAAAAATGCTTCAACTATCTTAGTCACATTTTATTTCGATTATATATTCGGATCATGATATAAAAAATCGTGTACTCAGTCAGGGTTATTTAAACGTAGCGATTCGTAACAGCAATTTGGTTGAGAGTATTTTTCATCCTGACACCGCGTTAGCGTTGAACGCGAAAGATCTGACAACCGAAGATGCTGATATCCTAAGTGAAGCCACTTTTGGCATACACATACGATATGTTTTCTCGAATATCTGTATATGCATATGTATGTATGTATTTAACGTTTCGTTGTTGCAAGTACATGTGAACATGTGTGAGTTGAACAAAGCATGGGGCGCATTCCAAAAGCACAACTGCTGGCGAAGTTGTTTAGTTATAACTTCTTGGAACGCACAGTTGCAACTTTACGACAAATTAGTGAGCATACAAATTTTCCGCTCTATTCACTCAACTTTTTTATCGATTGGTTGTTAACAGTTGGCTCAGCGTATGATTTAAAAAGCACAATTTCTTTCACTCATCCTATAACTGATTATTAGTAAGACCAATTAATTGATGGAACAAAAAAAAATTATCAGATTAATGTTAATAATATAATACAACCAGACATTAACAAAACAGGAGGTCTTCCAAAAAAATAGAAATATTTGTTGGTCCTAAATTTATGTTGAGATCTAACGTTGGCGTTGCTAAGGGACTTGTAAATGGAGCAATAGTTCACATCACTGATTTTATATGGCCATATAACAGACGTGCTCAACTATACCATAACGATATACAATCGGTTCGCGTAGACTTTGGTAACGATGGCGTTGACATAATTCAGCCTAAATCAGTTCAATCTCCTTCTAAATTTAATCACGGCACAGCTGAAAGAAGAATGCTCCCGATTGTCTTGTCGTGGGCTTCAACTGTGCACAAAATGAAGGGAACTACTGTGGATCATGCTGTTATTTATCTAGGCTGTGAATTATTTGCTGCTGGTCAAGCTTATGTGGCTTTAAGCCGAGTTAGGTCTTTAGCAGGTCTTCCAATCGAAGAACTTGTCTGTTCAAAGTTGACCTCGAATAAACCTTGTAATGTTGATGCATTAAAAGAAATGGATAAGATGAGAAACGTTACAAATAACTAAGTAAAGACTACATAACTAATTTAAACAATATTTTACCTTACTCAAAATTAAAAAAAAAATTGATATTTAAATTAAATTTAAGAAAAAAGCTTTTCTAAGAACAAGCTTTTATTACTTGTTAATAAAACGAACTAAAAAGTAAAAAATAAAATTTAAGAAATTTTTTTTTTAAATAAACTTTTATTATTGGTTATTCAAATTAACTAAAAAGTAAAAAATAAATTGACTGTAAAGAAATATAACACTATATAAGTTCATTGTAACTTTTAACGATAATTAGGCTTCTTCGTCTGCGACAAAAAAATTCCATATTGTAAATAATTTTATATTACTAACATTAAAACTTTACACCTAAATTATTAAATCTTACAGTTTATATCACAGTCCTAATTTTATTAATAAAAGCGTGTTAAATTTTGATGGTATAATTACGAACATTTCGGTCCTACTTTTCTTTCTATCACAATGTAACATTAATATTGTGACGAATATTAGTGACACTAAGTGATACTCACATCACTAGTCTGATGCTAAATAAATGAAGCCATAACAACAATAAAGCAGGCATTCACTTGTATCTACATAAACGAATCAATCATTATGTCTACACATATGTACGTACACGCAGCGGAGAGAGATGCACACACACATGCATATGTCTTATCTGAGAGGCTCCCAAAAGTAGGCAATTATCTGTTGAAGTATCACTCACAAATACACGCGCATATGAGAAGCTATAAAATGCATCTGTTGTTATGTTATAGCTGGTAATTTTATAGCTGCTTGTAAATTCTAGAAACAGAAGCGCCTAGAAATATGCGAAGGAGAAATCACAGAGTATAAAAGAGGGTAAAGCTGAGAATCAGTAATCAGTTTGATTTAAGCACGTTCTCTGTCGAGAAGTAGCAATATTGTGAAGTACTTGAATAAAGGCCATTTTGCATTATGGAATAGTGGAGTTTTTGGAAAACACAAAAAACCTGATTATTTAGTAAATAATAGACCTACAATGTTGAAATATGCGAACTATCCTGTTTCAGCATTTTCAACAGTTCCAGCGGAGAATAATTTGAAATGTTCTTTTCGATGCAGTATGCCTTGAGCCTTTCACTTCCTCAAATTCTTGGGTGTAGTAGTTGCTCAATATAGTGGATTTCTTAAGTAATTCTTCGTTGCTTAGATGTTTCATATCAGTGATAAAAGAAAATTAATCGCACGAGACAAACAGAAGACTACATAATGGCTACTATTTGACGTACGACCAGACTTGACCTTCAGATTTTATGCATTATAATATACTTGTGAAGAATAGAAGGGATTGAGCTGAACAATTGCATCGAATGCACCTTTTGTGCGCTCGTTTTTTGGCAGTGATGTCAAGTATGGTAACCTCTTAGATGATTCTGATTTTCAGGGTGGCGGGTCGGCTGCTTCTTTACGTCACGCGCAGGCGCGTGATTAGGAGTTTTATGCAAATTTTTACGACTGTTATGCGGGAAAAAAAATTTACTGCTTCATTCTAATTTCGAAATGCATAAAAAAGAATGAATTATTTATTATAATATACAGACAAAAATACTATTTTAAATGCAGCAAAATCCAAATTCAATTTTTTTTGTTTTTTTTTCAAAAATTTATTGACCAAAATTTTGCCGCCCTAGGCTCTAGCCTATATTGCCTATAGGATAAATCCGCCACTGCCTCTGTGCCACCCCAAACCTCACCCTCTAGTTTCATTAGGAACTTGGGGTCGCCACAGCCTCGCGAGCTAAACAAACAGGATTCATCACGGGTAGACGAGGTTGACAATTGGCTTTGAGAAGCTATATATTGCGCTAGCAAGCCCTTGAATTATTTGGGTATTTTAGTAGCCTCTTACCACAGGTATATCTGCCGCGTGTTTATTCTAAAGCCTAAACAATTATGGGAGTTTTCAGTTTAGCTTATATGCGAATTCAATATTGTTTTATGCTCTCTATCTTTATACTTAGAAGAATTGGCACTGGCCATCGATCTTTTTTATCACTCTCGCAAGTTTTTGATAGCATTTTCGCTGGCTATATCTAGTAGCTTTAATTGTTCGCACTCACGCCCTTTTTATACTCAGCTGAGCAGATCTCACAGAGTATATTAATTTTGTTCGCATAACGGTACCCCGTAACGGCATAAACTAAGCGAGATAGATATAGAATTCTATATATCAAAATGATCTGGGCAAAAAAATAAATTCATTTAGCCATGCCCGTCCGTCCGTCTGGCCGTAAACGCGTTAACTTGAGTAAATTTTGAGGTATCCTAATGAAATTTGGTATGTAAGTTCCTGGGCACTCACCTCAATATTTAAAATGAACGAAATCGGACTACAACCACAGTCGATATCGAAATTTTCGAAAAACCGAAAAAGTGCGATAATTCATTACCAAAGACGGATAACGCGATAAAACTTGGTAGGTGGGTTGACCTTATGAGGCAGATTAGAAAATTAGTAAAATTTTGGACAATGGACGTGGTACCGCCCACTTTTAAAAGAAGGTAATGTAAAAGTTTTGCAAGCTGTAATTTGGCAGCTGAGTATGTAAAGTTTCGTTACACCCGAACTTAGCCTTCCTTATTTGTTTCTAATTCCTTTTCTGATTATGGTACCATTCTTGGGTTCAGTCTTCTCATAACAAGCTATCTGAGTGTATTGCTAAAAATAGCCTCCTCCGTTTTTGTTGTAATGATTCACTATCTTAATATATATGTTCCTTCTGAACGTGTCTTTTTGACTGAAGGCCGACTGGACCGATTTTTTTTTAATTTTATTCCTATGTTCGAGGGAATTTCCGCATGCCTTAGATTCATAATTTGGCCCACTTCCTCTGTTATTTGTACAAGAATTGAACCGCGGGCCGATCCTTTCCTTAAAATAGTATTTATGGTGCCGTTTGCTTGAAATTTTGTACAGAGGTATAACCCTGACTAGCTTGTTATTTCAAACACTTTTCATTCCGGAAATTGAAACAGGGCCCGACTTTTTATGATAATTCCCATATAAAGAAGGAGAAGAGGAGGACAATAAGAGAAAAGGCAAGGCAGATGTATTAGAGCGAGAGCAAATAATTGATGTAAAAATTGTGAGAGGGCGAGGGAAATATAGTGAGGAGAGGAAGAAAGAGAATGGACGGAGGTGAAGAAAAATAAATATAAGTTGAGGGAGGTATACAAAAGTGGGTGTAAAAGAAAGAGAAATCGAGAATGTAAGGGTGCCAAGGCACGGAGGAGAGACAGGGATCCTACATAAAGAGGAGTAGTTCGAGCCGAGAAGGGACAGCCACGTTTTATTGGGAGCGTAAATACATCGCAAGGAGGAATATTGTGGGGAAAAAGAACATGTCTTCTATTTTTTTCTCAAATACTTATCTACATATATCTTAAACATAAACAAGTAAGGAAGGCTAAGTTCGGGTGTAACCGAACATTACATACTCAGTTGAGAGCTATGGAGACAAAATAAGGAAAATCACCATGTAGGAAAATGAACCTAGGGTAACCCTGGAATGTGGTTGTATGGCGTGTGTATCAAATGGAAGGTATTAAAGAGTATTTTAAGAGAGAGTAGGCCATAGTTCTATGGATGGATGCCATTTAGGGATATCGCCATAAAGGTGGACCAGGGCTGACTCTAGAATGTGTTTGTACGATATGGGTATCAAATGAAAGGTGATAATGAGTATTTTAAAAGGGAATGGGCTTTAGTTCTATAGGTGAACGCCTTTTCGAGAAATCGCCATAAAGGTGGACCAGGGGTGACTCTAGAATATGTTTGTACGATATGGGTATCAAATGAAAGCTGTTAATGAGTATTTTGAAAAGGAGTGATCCTTAGTTCCATAGGTGGACGCCGTTTCGAGATATCGCCATAAAGGTGGACCAGGGTGTCTCTAGTTGTACGATATGGGAATCAAATGAAAGGTGTTACTGAGCATTTTAAGAGGGAGTGGGCATTAGGTCTATAGGTGGACGCCTTTTCGAAATGTCGCCATTAGGGTGGGCCAGGGGTGACTCTAGAATGTGTTTGTATGATATGGGTATCAAATGAAAGATGGTAATGAGTATTTTAAAAGGGAGTAATCCTTAGTTCTATAGGTGGACGCCTTTTCGAGATATCGCCATAAAGGTGGACCAAGGGTGACCCTAGAATGTTTGTACGATATGGGTATCAAACGAAAGGTGTTACTGAGCATTTTAAGAGGGAGTGGGCATTAGGTCTATAAGTGGACGCCTTTTCGAGATATCGAAATTAGGGTGGGCCAGGGGTGACTCTAGAATATTTTTGTATGATATGGGTATCAAATGAAAGGTGGTAATGAGTATTTTAAAAGGGAGTAATCCTTAGTTCTATAGGTGGATGCCTTTCCGAGATATCGCCATAAAGGTGGACCAAGGGTGACTCTAGAATGTTTGTACGATATGGGTATCAAACGAAAGGTGTTACTGAGCATTTTAAGAGGGAGTGGGCATTAGGTCTATAGGTGGACGCCTTTTCGAGATATCGCCATTAGGGTGGGCCAGGGGTGACTCTAGAATGTTTGTACGATATGGGTATCAAACGAAAGGTGTTACTGAGCATTTTAAGAGGGAGTTGGCATTAGGTCTATAGGTGGACGCCTTTTCGAGATATCGTCATTAGGGTGGGCCAGGGTGACTCTAGAATGTGTTTGTACGATATGGGTATCAAATGAAAGGTGGTAATGAGTATTTTAAAAGGGAGTAATCCTTAGTTCTATAGGTGGACGCCTTTTCGAGATATCGCCATAAAGGTGGACCAAGGGTGACTCTAGAATGTTTGTACGATATGGGTATCAAACGAAAGGTGTTACTGAGCATTTTAAGAGGGAGTGGGCATTAGGTCTATAGGTGGACGCCTTTTCGAGATATCGCCATTAGGGTGGGCCAGGGGTGACTCTAGAATGTTTGTACGATATGGGTATCAAACGAAAGGTGTTACTGAGCATTTTAAGAGGGAGTGGGCATTAGGTCTATAGGTGGACGCCTTTTCGAGATATCGCCATTAGGGTGGGCCAGGGGTGACTCTAGAATGTTTGTACGATATGGGTATCAAACGAAAGGTGTTACTGAGCATTTTAAGAGGGAGTGGACATTAGGTATATAGGTGGACGCCTTTCCGAGATATCGCCATTAGGGAGGGCCAGGGGTGACTGTAGAATGTTTGTACGATATGGGTATCAAACGAAAAGTGTTACTGAGCATTCTAAGAGGGAGTGGGCATTAGGTCTATAGGTGGACGCCTTTTCGAGATATCGCCATTAGGGTGGGCCAGGGTGACTCTAGAATGTGTTTGTACGATATGGATATCAAATTAAAAGTATTAATGAGGGTTTTAAAAGCGAGTGGCCCTTAGATGTATATGTGAAGGCGTTCTCGCGATATCGACCAAAATGTGGACCAGGTGATCCAGAAAATCATCTGTCGGGTACTGCTAATTTATTTATATATGCAATACCACTAACAGTATTCCTGCCAAGATTCCAAGGGCTGTTGATTTCGCCTTGTAGGACTTTTTCATTTTCTTCTACTTAATATGGTAGGTGTCACACCCATTTTACAAAGTTTTTTCCAAAGTTATATTTTGCGTCAATAAACCAATCCAGTTACCATGTTTCATCCCTTTTTTCGTAGTTGGTATAGAATTATGGCATTTTTTTCATTTTTCGTAATTTTCGATATCGATAAAGTGGGCGTGGTTATGGTCGGATTTCGGCCATTTTTTATACCAAGATGAAGTGAGTTCAGATAAGTACGTGGGCTAAGTTTAGTAAAGATATATCGGTTTTTGCTCAAGTTATTGTGTTAACGGCCGAGCGGAAGGACAGACGGTGGACTGTGTATAAAAACTGGGCGTGGCTTCCACCGATTTCGCCCATTTTCACAGAGAACAGTTACCGTCACAGAATCTAGGCTCATACCAAATTTGCGAAGGATTGGTAAATTTTTGTTCGACTAATGGCATTAAAAGTATTCTAGACAAACTAAATGAAAATGGGCGGAGCCACGCCCATTTTGAAATTTTCTTTTATTTTTGTATTTTGTTGCATCATATCATTACTGTAGTTGAATTTTTACTTAATTTACTTATATATAGTAAAGATATTAAATTTTTTGTTAAAATTTGAATTTGAAAAAATTTTTTTTTAAAAAGTGGGCGTGTTCTTCATCCAATTTTGCTAATTTTTATTTAGCACATATATAGTAATAGTAGTAACCTTCCTGCCAAATTTCATCATGATATATTCAACGACTGCCAAATTACAGCTTGCAAAACTTTTAAATTATCTTCTTGTAAAAGTGGGCGGTGCCACGCCCATTGTCCAAAATCTTACTAATTTTCTATTCTGCGTCATATCGTCAACCCATCTACCAAGTCTCATCGCTTTAACCGCCTTTGGCAATGAATTATCGAATTTTTTCGGTTTTTCGAAATTTTCGATATCGAAAAAGTGGGCGTGGTTATAGTCCGATATCCTTCATTTTAAATAGCGATCTGAGATGAGTGCTCAGGAACCTACATACCAAATTTCATCAAGATACCTCAAAATTTACTCAAGTTATCGTGTTAACGGACGGACGGACGGACGGACGGACGGACGGACGGACGGACATGGCTCAATCAAATTTTTTTTCGATCCTGATTATTTTTATATATGGAAGTCTATATCTATCTCGATTCCTTTATATATGTACAACCAACCGTTATCCAATCAAACTTAATATACTCTGTGAGCTCTGCCCAACTGAGTATAAACAAGTAAGGAAGGCTAAGCTCGGGTGTGACCGAACATTACATACTCAGTTGAGAGCTATGGAGACAAAATAAGGAAAATCACCATGTAGGAAAATGAACCTAGGGTAACCCTGGAATGTGGTTGTATGACATGTGTATCAAGTGGAAGGTATTAAAGAGTATTTTAAGAGAGAGTAGGCCATAGATCTATGGATGGACGCCATTTAGGGATGTCGCCATAATACTAGGTTCAAACACACACCAAATTGGCAATTTATACTATTTGGGCAATTTATTACGCAATTTGTCATATAATAAATTGTAATAATAAATTGCCAATTTAAAAAAAATTGCGTAATAAATTGTTTCAAACTGCAAATGCAACATTGTAAAGTGTGTTTATTGAGTATATTTTAAAGTCAGTTACGCATGGCTGAACTATGTGGTTGGCTCATCTCATCAGCTGATTTTATGTCTTTCTTTTCACTGGAGTAGGGATTGTCAAAAGAAGATGGCAAACTCAAAATGAAACCAAAACATTGAACACATTTTCTTACAACACACAAAAATTTCAAAGTTTTATGTTTTCATTCCATTTAATTCGCCTAATAATGTGCGTGTTCATTTTGACAGTCTGAACAAAGGTATGTTCTTGCTGCAGAGATGAGCCAACCAGCTATCAAATTACTATTGTGTAAGCTAAATCGAGTTGTATGAACAGCACTCAATTCAAATCGAAATTTCCTCAATTTATTTTTCTGTTTGAACATAGTATAAAGGTGGACCAGGGCTGACTCAAGAATTTGTTTGTACGATATGGGTATCAAATGAAAGGTTTTACTGAGCATTTTAAGAGGGAGCGGGCCTTAGGTCTATCGGTGGACGCCTTTTCGAGATATCGCCATTAAGGTGGGCCAGGGGTGACTCTAGAATGTGTTTGTACGATATGGGTATCAAATGAAAGGTGGTAATGAGTATTTTAAAAGAGAATGGGCTTTAGTTCTATAGGTGAACGCCTTTTCGCGAAATCGCCATAAAGGTGGACCAGGGGTGACTCTAGAATATGTTTGTACGATATGGGTATCAAATGAAAGGTGTTAATGAATATTTTCAAAGGGATTGATCCTTAGTTCCATAGGTGGACACCGTTTCGAGATATCGCCATAAAGGTGGACCAGGGGCGACTCTAGAATGTGTTTGTACGATGTGGGAATCAAATGAAAGTTGTTACTAAGCATTTTAAGAGGGAGTGGGGATTAGGTCTATAGGTGGACGCCTTTTCGAGATGTCGCCATTAGGGTGGGACAGTGGTGACTCTAGAATGTTTGTACGATATGGGTATCAAACGAAAGGTGTTACTGAGCATTTTAAAAGGGAGTTGGCATTAGGTCTATAGGTGGACGCCTTTTCGAAATATCGCCATTAGGGTGGGCCAGGGGTGACTCTAGAATGTGTTTGTACGATATGGGTATCAAATGAAAGGTGTTAATGAGTATTTTCAAAGGGAGTGATCCTTAGTTCTATAGGTGGAAAGAAGCCTTTTCGAGATATCGCCATAAAGGCGGACCAAGGGTGACTCTAGAATGTTTGTACGATATGGGTATCAAACGAAAGGCGTTACTGAGCATTTTAAGAGGGAGTGGGCATTAGGTCTATAGGTGGACGCCTTTTCGAGATATCGCCATTAGGGTGGGCCAGGGGTGACTCTATAATATGTTTGTACGATATGGGTATCAAACGAAAGGTGTTACTGAGCACTTTAAGAGGGAGTGGGCATTAGGTCTATAGGTGGACGCCTTTGCGAGGTATCGCCATTAGGGTGGGCCAGGGGTGACTCTAGAATGTTTGTACGATATGGGTATCAAACGAAGGGTGTTACTGAGCATTTTAAGAGGGAGTGGGCATTAGGTCTATAAGTGGACGCCTTTTCGAGATATCGCCATTAGGGTGGGCCAGGGTGACTCTAGAATGTGTTTGTACGATATGGGTATCAAATGAAAGGTGGTAATGAGTATTTTAAAAGGGAGTAATCCTTAGTTCTATAGGTGGACGCCTTTTCGAGATATCGCCATAAAGGTGGACCAAGGGTGACTCTAGAATCTTTGTACGATATGGGTATCAAACGAAAGGTGTTACTGAGCATTTTAAGAGGGTGTGGGCATTAGGTCTATAGGTGGACACCTTTTCGAGATATAGCCATTAGGGTGGGCCAGGGGTGACTCTAGAATGTTTGTACGATATGGGTATCAAACGAAAGGTGTTACTGAGCATTTTAGGAGGGAGAGGGCATTAGGTCTATAGGTGGACGCCTTTTCGAGATATCGCCATTAGGGTGGGCCAGGGGTGACTCTAGAATGTTTGTACGATATGGGTATCAAACGAAAGGTGTTACTGAGCATTTTAAGAGGGAGTGGGCATTAGGTCTATAGGTGGACGCCTTTTTGAGATATCGCCATTAGGGTGGGCCAGGGGTGACTCTAGAATGTTTGTACGATATGGGTATCAAACGAAAGGTGTTACTGAGCATTTTAGGAGGGAGAGGGCATTAGGTCTATAGGTGGACGCCTTTTCGAGATATCGCCATTAGGGTGGGCCAGGGGTGACTCTAGAATGTTTGTACGATATGGGTATCAAACGAAAGGTGTTACTGAGCATTTTAAGAGGGAGTGGGCATTAGGTCTATAGGTGGACGCCTTTTCGAGATATCGCCATTAGGGTGGGCCAGGGGTGACTCTAGAATGTTTGTACGATATGGGTATCAAACGAAAGGTGTTACTGAGCATTTTAGGAGGGAGAGGGCATTAGGTCTATAGGTGGACGCCTTTTCGAGATATCGCCATTAGGGTGGGCCAGGGGTGACTCTAGAATGTTTGTACGATATGGGTATCAAACGAAAGGTGTTACTGAGCATTTTAGGAGGGAGAGGGCATTAGGTCTATAGGTGGACGCCTTTTCGAGATATCGCCATTAGGGTGGGCCAGGGGTGACTCTAGAATGTTTGTACGATATGGGTATCAAACGAAAGGTGTTACTGAACATTTTAGGAGGGAGAGGGCATTAGGTCTATAGGTGGACGCCTTTTCGAGATATCGCCATTAGGGTGGGCCAGGGGTGACTCTAGAATGTTTGTACGATATGGGTATCAAACGAAAGGTGTTACTGAGCATTTTAAGAGGGAGTGGGCATTAGGTCTATAGGTGGACGCCTTTTCGAGATATCGCCATTAGGGTGGGCCAGGGGTGACTCTAGAATGTGTTTGTACGATATGGATATCAAATTAAAGGTATTAATGAGGGTTTTAAAAGCGAGTGGCCCTTAGATGTATATGTGAAGGCGTTTTCGCGATATCGACCAAAATGTGGACCAGGTGATCCAGAAAATCATCTGTCGGGTACTGCTAATTTATTTATATATGCAATACCACTAACAGTATTCCTGCCAAGATTCCAAACGCTGTTGATTTCGCCTTGTAGAACTTTTTCATTTTCTTCTACTTAATATGGTAGGTGTTACACCCATTTTACAAAGTTTTTTCCAAAGTTATATTTTGCGTCAATAAACCAATCCAATTACTATGTTTCATCCTTTTTTTCGTATTTGGTATAGAATTATGGAATTTTTTTCATTTTTCGTAATTTTCGATATCGATAAAGTGGGCGTGGTTATGGTCGGATTTCGGCCATTTTCTATACCAATATAAAGTGAGTTCAGATAAGTGCGTGGACTAAGTTTAGTAAAGATATATCGGTTTTTGCTCAAGTTATTGTGTTAACGGCCGAGAGGAAGGCCAGACGGTGGACTGTGTATAAAAACTGGGCGTGTCTTCCACCGATTTCGCCCATTTTCACAGAAAACAGTTACCGTCATAGAGTCTACGCCTCTACCAAATTTAAGAAGGATTGGTAAATTTTTGTTCGACTTATGGCATTAAAAGTATTCTAGACAAACTAAATGAAAATGGGCGGAGCCACGCCCATTTTGAAATTTTCTTTTATTTTTGTATTTTGTTGCATCATATCATTACTGGAGTTGAATTCTGACTTAATATACTTATATACAGTAAAGATATTAAATTTTTTGTTAAAATTTGAATTAAAAAAAAAATTTTTTTAAAAAGTGGGCGTGCTCTTCATCCAATTTTGCTAATTTTTATTTAGCACATATATAGTAATAGTAGTAACGTTCCTGCCAAATTTCATCATGATATCTTCAACGACTGCCAAATTACAGCTTGCAAAACTTTTAAATTACCTTCTTGTAAAAGTGGGCGGTGCCACGCCCATTGTCCAAAATCTTACTAATTTTCTATTCTACGTCATAACATCAACCCACCTACCAAGTTTCATCGCTTTATCCGCCTTTGGCAATGAATTATCGCATTTTTTCGGTTTTTCGAAATTTTCGATATCGAAAAAATGGGCGTGGTTATAGTCCGATATCGTTCATTTTAAATAGCGATCTGAGATGAGTACCCAGGAATCTACATACCAAATTTCATCAAGATACCTCAAAATTTACTCAAGTTATCGTGTTAACGGACGGACGGACGGACGGACGGACGGACATAGCTCAATCAAAATTTTTTTCGATCCTGATTATTTTGATATATGGAAGTCTATATCTATCTCGATTCCTTTATATATGTACAACCAACCGTTATCCAATCATACTTAATATACTCTGTGAGCTCTGCTCAACTGAGTATAAAAATAGCGATTTAAGAAACAACGATATTGAGGTGAAGCAGGTATTCAATGTTTGCTATAGAGATAACATAATTTATGAATTGAAATGAAAGAGGAAGTAGTGTGCCCATGAGTAAAAGTAGGAAGGGGAGTGTTAGTGGGATTAGTGGGATGCAGGGTGAAGTAGAAGATAATGATAGAGAGAGTGAAGAAGTGTAGCGAGGCTCACAGGTAAACAAATATATGGACGGAACAAATTCTGCTGGGTACCTAGTTATAATAAGAAGTTTTTGTGAGATCGCCGCTATCCATTGTGTCTCTGATATAATTTTATTATTGTAGTGAATACAGTCTTTATTGTTTGATGCAATAGAAAATTTATTAGTTAAAGGGGACTTGTTATTGTTTACCTCATAACACAAAAAACCTAATTGGCTTCTATAAAAAATAAGTAGAAATTATCTTAATGTATGTCGATGAAACAAGATTTTCTTTTCGTTATGTTGAAAAATTATTTTTCAAGGTGTTTTCACACCAGCTAATTAAGTCTTGTTTGGCTATAGCAAATAGATTAAGCTCCTTTTAGCTAGAAATTTATTGATTTGCCTGGTTCTAATGTCAAATTTAGACCAAGCTGTGTAAATATTATCAAACAGTTATCAAATAAGCGGAATTAATTATTGAAGTGTTCTTTGAAATTCTTAGAAGCTTATTCATATTGTAGTTGTTGTTGTTCTCGCAAAGCTCCCAGTGTCACACGTGGTATCTCTATTTCTCTTTAAAATAAAACATTTTTGTGTTTTTGAAGTCAGCTATTTGTACTCTGTTTGGTTAGCTGGCGCTTTGTTGTTTCTTTCTTGTTTTAAGTTAAAATTTCCCAGCAGGAAAAATCCTACTAAGAGCTACAAATTGGTTTCCAATAAAGCAGCGTGCTTTCTAATCTATCAAGTGTTAAGTGTTGAAGATCATGTATAGGCCTTACAGCCCTAGACTAATAAATTAGTTGGTATCATTAAGAGAGCGATGTAGACTCATGTCGGGTATTCTGACCGGACATTGCCTTCTGTCGTCACAGGCTGCCTAGTCAGTGACAGCAAATATAGAAAGTTAGGATTAGAGGAGGGAACGATCAAATACGTTTTACGCTCGTGCCCCGTGCTTGCCAGACTAAGACTCCAGCTTTTAGGGGTGGTTTAGCTATCAGATTTAGAAGCAGCAAGTGGCATGGGTCTTAGAAGTTTCTAGTATTTGCAGGTTTTTAATAGGGGTTTTAGTTTGGTCGTTAAACAAACTTCTGGAAACAATATATATATATAGTGAGGTCCTCACATATCGGGCGGTTCAATCCCACCCAATCTTAGTCCAAAAAATAACTTGCGAAACGGCGTGAACAGACAAATATTATTTTATATCTCACAATTTTTTTTTAAATGGTTTTCGTATTTAACGTTATTTCGGTTTGATTTTTTTGCCATTTCTCTGTTACAATGGCTGCCAATTTTCAAATACTCGTCAGCTTTTCTTTAGCAATTTATTATTTTTTGTCCAGCGCTGCTTTCGTTTATGCTGACTCATTCAAACCATCGCTTCTCACGTCCAATATATCAAAAGCCCATAACAATCCAGCGATTAACTAAAAATTTTGACGTTCAGGAAACACTAAAAAACTGATTAAAACAAATAAACGTTAGGCGCGATAACCTCCGAAGAGATATAAGGCCGGGCTTCTCTTCCAATTTGCGTCGTGCTCCCCTTGAGTTTCCCTACAAATTGGCCGGACGGGACCTACATGTTTTATGCCGACTGCGAGCGGCATCTGCAAGGCAGATGAGTTTACACTGAGAGCTTTTCATGGCAGAAATACACCCGTAGCGCTTTCCAAACACTGCCAAGGGGCGACCCCGCTTAGAAAAATTGTCTTCTAATTGAAAAACCTTATTTCTAAAATTTTGATGTTGCTTTGCTCGGGGTGTGAACCCAGGGTATAAGGTGTGGTAGGCAAAGCACGCTACCATCACACCACGGTGGCCGCCGTGACTTCTCCAAATGTGCCGATGCAATTTTTGCTTTTTACCAAGTGTTGCTGTTTTTGTAGGTGTTATAGCACTAGAGACACTCCCCGAAGCTTTTGGGGAATGTTGCCAGTATTGATGGTTTTTTTCCAGTTACATATGGGATAAGTTCCGGTAACAAGCACCATTAAGGTACAAGTCCGAACATCTCCGAGTTTTAAGTGTGACCACCAGGAACCTTCTGAGCCATCCCACACCTCACCCTCTAATTCCATTAGGAACTTGGGGTCGCCACAGCCTCGCGAGCTAAAGAAACAGGATTCGTCACGGGTAGATAAAGTTGACAATTGGCCTTGAAAAGCTGCATATTGCGCTAGCAACCCCTCGAATCATTGGGGTATTTTAGTAGCCTCTTACGACAGGTATACCTGCCGCATTTTTATTCTAAAGCTTCCAGCATCATGGCAGTTTTCAGTACAGCTTATATGCGAATTTAATATTGTTTTATGCTCTCTATCTTCGCAGTTAGAGAAACTCGCACTGGCCATCGATCCTTTTTATCACTCTCCCAGGTTTTTGATGATATTTTCGCTGACTAGTATCTAGTAGCTTCAATTTTTCGTACTTACGTCCTTTTTTAAACCCAGCTGTACTTAAACACAGGGTGTTATAACTTTGATTGGATAACGGTTGTTTGTACAGGTATAAAGAAATCGAGATAGATATAAACTTCCATATATGAAAATCATCAGTATCGTAAACGCTGGGTAACCCCGAAATGACGACTCAACGACTACATGTTCAGGATAGAGTGGCCACCGGTGCGAGCACCAGTGCACTTAAGCCCAAAAAGGTGCCATGTTGATACCACGTAGATCTCTCCCCTACTAAAGCAACAGGTCGATTCAGCAAATGTCAGAAATTTCTTAGGTTCCCACTTAGCCAAATCACGAAGATCGCCAAAGAAGGGAGCTCCCAGAGAATTCTTCCTCTTACGCCAATAGCAGGACAATTTCACAGAAAATTCTTGACTGTTTCTATCTCCTCTTCATCTTTGCAGTTCTCGCAGTTATCACTAAAAGGAGCACCTAGCCGTTGTGCATGTTTCCCGATTGCTATGTGGCCAGTTATAAGTCCAACCACCAGATATATGTCCCCCCTTCCAAGAAGAAGAAGACTTGTTGTACGTCTCGCGTCCCATTTAGGCCACATGAGCTTGGTGTGGTAGCAGAATTCGAGATTGCTCCATCTCACACCCGCTCCCATAAAGAAAATCCGTTTCAAAGTGAGCTTACAGATAGTGAGCGGCATGCTCAGTCCCTTCCAATACAACAAAAGCGGAACGGTGATCAACGGCCCCATTTATAGTAGCCACCTCCGCCTGAAATGTGCTGCAATAATCGGGTAGGCTAAAGGATAGATACCACCCGAGTTGAGGGGAAAACACCCCGCTGTCCACTTTTTATCCAGTTTGGAGACGTCAGTATATATCTGCAGCCTATCGCTCAGGTCCGGCGGCTCTTTCGACCAATAATCCCTATCCGGGTTCAGAACCTCGTACTTCATATCGAAAAATACAGTCTGAGCGCAATAGTCTGACGAAGGCGAATCCAGATTCTTAAGGATTGCTGCATGGCCAACCACATTGTCTCTGCAGCCGGAAAACTCTCGCATCCCTAGAGCAGAAAAGACCGCATATTGCTTGGCCATTAAATCTATTGGCACATTAAAAAGAGTATCCAGCGACTCCACAGAGGTGGTGCGCAGAGCACCCCCCACGCAAACTAGAGCATTACTTGGTACCTTCTGGAATACTCGTAGGTTCGATTTAGTATATAAGCTCGTCCACCAGACCATTACCCCGTATAGAAGGATTGGTCCAACCACAGTTGTGAAGAGCCACAGGGTAATATCTGACGATAGTTCCCATCTTCACGCAAGAATTCCCCTACAGCTGTGCATTGCCACCGTTGCTTATTTTACACGCTCCTGAGCGTTTTCCCTCCAGGATAGTTCCTATCCAAAATTACTCCTAGGTATTTGACAGAGGCCCTTAACGTCAGGGTCATACCCGCTGGCACCGTCAGCTACAACAGCAGTCCATTTTTGGCTGAATTTACCGATAGACCTTTATTCCTGGTGCAGTTCGCGATGACTCACTAAAACTATCATGGAATGATCCACAAACGACACCGGAATGACCCAGGGGGAACTCTGGAATGATCCCGACATCATCCAGAAATGACCCGTAAATGAATCCGTTTGGTACCCACAAATAACTCCCAAACGATTCCGGGAAGAACCCGAAAGAGTTCCCAAAATCATCGCGAAATTACTGCGTTGGGGGTTAACCGACACCAGTTTCCCAGGCATGTACATCCCAAACCGGCTGATGCAAGAGAGAGCTGATTTTTGATAAAAATCTGCCGCTTATGGTGACTCAACTTCATCTAAATACGCCGTGAGTTCAACTGGTCTTCTGTCGCACCGTCCAAGCAATTAGTTCATGATCAGAGCTCATAGCATTGCTGATAATGCATGAGGCATTCCTCCGTTTGCAGATTTCTTTGGGCCCGCACAAACCCCATTACGATGTGATCATTCTGCAGCTTAACATGGAGCCAATTCAATTAGTTAAGGCCGGATGTACTTGAGCTGAGACTGTCCATGGTTGCTCGTTTCGAGACATTATTGAAAGCCCCGATAATATCCAGAAAAACGCATGGGGTACTCGTGATGTTCAAGGTTTTTTGTTTTTTTTTTTTTTTTTGAGTGTAGTAAGATATAAGCTCAAATTGTTTTTGTTTTAAAAAACATCTAGATAATACAAATTTTTTCAAGGTTTTTCTATGGAAATCCTTTTTATAGCAATATGAGTCAGAAAATTATTTAACTCAGTAAAAACAGCTTTTATAAACAGCACCGAAAAAAAGAAATATTTGCACTAAAATGTATAGTATTTTTATACTCAGCGTGCTTTATACACAGGTTATATTAACTTTGATTGGATAACGGTTGGTTGTACAGGTATAAAGGAATCGAGATAGGTATAGACTTCCATATATCAAAATCATCGGTATCGAAAAAAAATTTTAATGGGCCATGTCCGTCCGTCCCTCCTTTAACACGATAGCTTGAGTAAATATTGAGATATCTTCACCAAATTTGGTGCACGAGCTTATCTGGAGCCAGAATAGATTGGTATTGAAAATGAGCGAAATCGGAAGATAGCCACGCCCACTTTTTATGATTAAAAAAGTTTGGGATATACAAAAAACCAGATTATTTAGTAAATAATACACCTAGAATGTTGAAATTTGACATGTGGACTGATGTTGAGACTCTTGATAAAAATTAAAAAAAAACAAGTAAGGAAGGCTAAGCTCGGGTGTGACCGAACATTACATACTCAGTTGAGAGCTATGGAGACAAAATAAGGAAAATCACCATGTAGGAAAATGAACCTAGGGTAACCCTGGAATGTGGTTGTATGACATGTGTATCAAATGGAAGGTATTAAAGAGTATTTTAAGAGAGAGTAGGCCATAGATCTATGGATGGACGCCATTTAGGGATGTCGCCATTATACTAGGTTCAAACACACACCAAATTGGCAATTTATATTATTTGGGCAATTTATTACGCAATTTGTCATATAATAAATTGTAATAATAAATTGCCAATTTAAAAAAAAATTGCGTAATAAATTATTTCAAACTGCAAATGCAACATTGTAAAGTGTGTTTATTGAGTATATTTTAACGTCAGTTACGCATGGCTGAACTATGTGGTTGGCTCATCTCATCAGCTGATTTTATGTCTTTCTTTTCACTGGAGTAGGGATTGTCAAAAGAAGATGCCAAACTCAAAATGAAACCAAAACATTGAACACATTTTCTTACAACACACAAAAATTTCAAAGTTTTATGTTTTCATTCCATTTAATTCGCCTAATAATGTGCGTGTTCATTTTGACAGTCTGAACAAAGGTATGTTCTTGCTGCAGAGATGAGCCAACCAGCTATCAAATTACTATTGTGTAAGCTAAATCGAGTTGTATGAACAGCACTCAATTCAAATCGAAATTTCCTCAATTTATTTTTCTGTTTGAACATAGTATAAAGGTGGACCAGGGCTGACTCAAGAATTTGTTTGTACGATATGGGTATCAAATGAAAGGTTTTACTGAGCATTTTAAGAGGGAGCGGGCCTTAGGTCTATCGGTGGACGCCTTTTCGAGATATCGCCATTAAGGTGGGCCAGGGGTGACTCTAGAATGTGTTTGTACGATATGGGTATCAAATGAAAGGTGGTAATGAGTATTTTAAAAGGGAATGGGCTTTAGTTCTATAGGTGAACGCCTTTTCGCGAAATCGCCATAAAGGTGGACCAGGGGTGACTCTAGAATATGTTTGTACGATATGGGTATCAAATGAAAGGTGTTAATGAATATTTTCAAAGGGAGTGATCCTTAGTTCCATAGGTTGACACCGTTTCGAGATATCGCCATAAAGGTGGACCAGGGGCGACTCTAGAATGTGTTTGTACGATGTGGGAATCAAATGAAAGTTGTTACTGAGCATTTTAAGAGGGAGTGGGCATTAGGTCTATAGGTGGACGCCTTTTCGAGATGTCGCCATTAAGGTGGGACAGTGGTGACTCTAGAATGTTTGTACGATATGGGTATCAAACGAAAGGTGTTACTGAGCATTTTAAAAGGGAGTTGGCATTAGGTCTATAGGTGGACGCCTTTTCGAAATATCGCCATTAGGGTGGGCCAGGGGTGACTCTAGAATGTGTTTGTACGATATGGGTATCAAATGAAAGGTGTTAATGAGTATTTTCAAAGGGAGTGATCCTTAGTTCTATAGGTGGAAAGAAGCCTTTTCGAGATATCGCCATAAAGGCGGACCAAGGGCGACTCTAGAATGTTTGTACGATATGGGTATCAAACGAAAGGCGTTACTGAGCATTTTAAGAGGGAGTGGGCATTAGGTCTATAGGTGGACGCCTTTTCGAGATATCGCCATTAGGGTGGGCCAGGGGTGACTCTATAATGTGTTTGTACGATATGGGTATCAAACGAAAGGTGTTACTGAGCACTTTAAGAGGGAGTGGGCATTAGGTCTATAGGTGGACGCCTTTGCGAGGTATCGCCATTAGGGTGGGCCAGGGGTGACTCTAGAATGTTTGTACGATATGGGTATCAAACGAAGGGTGTTACTGAGCATTTTAAGAGGGAGTGGGCATTAGGTCTATAAGTGGACGCCTTTTCGAGATATAGCCATTAGGGTGGGCCAGGGGTGACTCTAGAATGTTTGTACGATATGGGTATCAAACGAAAGGTGTTACTGAGCATTTTAGGAGGGAGAGGGCATTAGGTCTATAGGTGGATGCCTTTTCGAGATATCGCCATTAGGGTGGGCCAGGGGTGACTCTAGAATGTTTGTACGATATGGGTATCAAACGAAAGGTGTTACTGAGCATTTTAAGAGGGAGTGGGCATTAGGTCTATAGGTGGACGCCTTTTTGAGATATCGCCATTAGGGTGGGCCAGGGGTGACTCTAGAATGTTTGTACGATATGGGTAAATAACGAAAGGTGTTACTGAGCATTTTAAGAGGGAGTGGGCATTAGGTCTATAGGTGGACGCCTTTTCGAGATATCGCCATTAGGGTGGGCCAGGGGTGACTCTATAATGTGTTTGTACGATATGGATATCAAATTAAAGGTATTAATGAGGGTTTTAAAAGCGAGTGGCCCTTAGATGTATATGTGAAGGCGTTTTCGCGATATCGACCAAAATGTGGACCAGGTGATCCAGAAAATCATCTGTCGGGTACTGCTAATTTATTTATATATGCAATACCACTAACAGTATTCCTGCCAAGATTCCAAACGCTGTTGATTTCGCCTTGTAGAACTTTTTCATTTTCTTCTACTTAATATGGTAGGTGTTACACCCATTTTACAAAGTTTTTTCCAAAGTTATATTTTGCGTCAATAAACCAATCCAATTACTATGTTTCATCCTTTTTTTCGTATTTGGTATAGAATTATGGAATTTTTTTCATTTTTCGTAATTTTCGATATCGATAAAGTGGGCGTGGTTATGGTCGGATTTCGGCCATTTTCTAAACCAATATAAAGTGAGTTCAGATAAGTGCGTGGACTAAGTTTAGTAAAGATATATCGGTTTTTGCTCAAGTTATTGTGTTAACGGCCGAGAGGAAGGCCAGACGGTGGACTGTGTATAAAAACTGGGCGTGTCTTCCACCGATTTCGCCCATTTTCACAGAAAACAGTTACCGTCAAAGAGTCTACGCCTCTACCAAATTTAAGAAGGATTGGTAAATTTTTGTTCGACTTATGGCATTAAAAGTATTCTAGACAAACTAAATGAAAATGGGCGGAGCCACGCCCATTTTGAAATTTTCTTTTATTTTTGTATTTTGTTGCATCATATCATTACTGGAGTTGAATTCTGACTTAATATACTTATATACAGTAAAGATATTAAATTTTTTGTTAAAATTTGAATTAAAAAAAAATTTTTTTTAAAAAGTGGGCGTGCTCTTCATCCAATTTTGCTAATTTTTATTTAGCGCATATATAGTAATAGTAGTAACGTTCCTGCCAAATTTCATCATGATATCTTCAACGACTGCCAAATTACAGCTTGCAAAACTTTTAAATTACCTTCTTGTAAAAGTGGGCGGTGCCACGCCCATTGTCCAAAATCTTACTAATTTTCTATTCTACGTCATAGCATCAACCCACCTACCAAGTTTCATCGCTTTACCCGCCTTTGGCAATGAATTATCGCATTTTTTCGGTTTTTCGAAATTTTCGATATCGAAAAAATGGGCGTGGTTATAGTCCGATATCGTTCATTTTAAATAGCGATCTGAGATGAGTACCCAGAAATCTACATACCAAATTTCATCAAGATACCTCAAAATTTACTCAAGTTATCGTGTTAACGGACGGACGGACGGACGGACGGACGGACGGACATAGCTCAATCAAAATTTTTTTCGATCCTGATTATTTTGATATATGGAAGTCTATATCTATCTCGATTCCTTTATATATGTACAACCAACCGTTATCCAATCAAACTTAATATACTCTGTGAGCTCTGCTCAACTGAGTATAAAAATCTCTAATGGGCGTGGCACCTCCCACTTGTGATAAAATCAATTTTACAAATATTATTAATTATAAATCGAAAATCGTTAAGCTTATCGTAATAAAATTCGGTAGAGAGGTTGCCTTTACTATAACGAATGCTTTGCAGAAAACTTAACGAAATCGGTTAAGAACCACACCCACTTTTATATAAAATATTTTTAAAAGGGTCACGGATGAATAAAATAAGTTATATCTTTCCAAAAAGAGCTTTATATCAATGGTATTTCATTTCCCAATTGGATTTATAACAATAAATAGGAAAAACTTCAAATTTTAAAAAATGGGTGTGGCACCGCCCCTTTTATGACTAAGCAATTTTCTATGTTTCGGCAGCCATAACTCCCAGAAAAATTAACGGATCGTAATAAAATTGGGTACAGAAATTTTCCCTATAGCAAGAAATGTTTCTAGAAAAAATAGACGCCATTTGTCTGTTACAGTGACTGCCATTTTCAAATACTCGTCAGCTTTTTTTTTAGCAATTTATTATTTTTTCTCTAGCGCTGCTAAATGAAATGCTGACTCATTCCAACCATCGCTTCGCCCATCCAATATATCAAAAGCCCATAACAAAACAGCGATTAACTAAAAATTTTTACGTTCAGGAAACACTAAAAACTGATTGACTTTTCCAAATGTGCCGATGCAATTTTTAGTTTAACTAAGTCTTATTGTTTTTATTGGTGTTATAGCAATAGAGATACTCCCAAAAGCTTTTGGGAAATGTTGCCAGTATTGATGGTCCTTTTCTGGATATATATCCGTCAAGTTCCGGTAACAACAACCATTAAGGTACAAGTCCGAACATCCCGAAGCGATTAAGTGTGACCACCAGGAACCCTCTGTGCAGTGGCGGATTTGAATATTCGCCGCCCCTAGGCAATACATAACTTGCCGCCCTTATTTTCACAATATTAATATTTTTTATTTATTTTTTTTAATATTTAACACACCACACCGAATGCTCTGGGTTCACACCCCGGAAAAAGCAACATCAAAATTTTAGAAATAAAGCGGGGTCGCCCCTCGGCAGTGTTTGGCAAGCACTCTGAGTGTATTTCTGCCATGAAAAGCTCTCAGTGGAAACTCATCTGACTCGCAGATGCCGTTCGAAGTCGTCATGAAACAAGTAGGTCCTGTCCCTCCAATTTGTAGAAAAAATTAAAAAAGGAGCACGACGCAAATTGGAAGAGAAGCTCGGCCTAAAACCTCTCCGGAGGTTATCGCGCTTTACATTTAATATTCAACACACTGATTGCGATTTTCAGTACTTTATTACAGTGTATTTTGTTATTAATGAAATACATAACGAAATCAAGATAATGGACATTTGCATTAATGACGTATTTAGCCTTAACTTTTTTCTAAACATTCTTCATTTACATTTCTTTGTGTCCTGATTTTTCAGCTGCGAATTCGCAAATGATACCACAATCGATGGATAAAAACAATTCTGATTCTATCGTCGACAACGCATGAGCGTTCGGCATGTTTTCGCCCAATGAAGATCTGAGGTAGTTTTTCACGCGTTTTAAAACAGAAAAAGCAATGTCAACATTAGGGAAAGAGATATGCGAACTTTTCTGCCTCAGCATTTTCAACACCCACTTGTATATAAAAATAACAAAACTGGCTTTTTGAATTTATTACTAAGTACGTGAATATGTCGGGATTATTTCGGGACTATTTCGGGATCATTTGGGGATCCTTCCGGTATCACTCCTGGATGACTTTCGGGATCCCGTCAGGGTAATTTCGGGACTTCTCGGGTTCATTTGGGGATCCTTCCGTCATCACTTCTGGATAGTTTTTGGGATCCGTCCGGGATCCCGTGAAGATTATTTCGGGACTTTTTCGGGAGTATTTCGGGATCATTTGGGAATCTTTCCGGGATCATTTATGGATGGTTTTCGGATTTGCTGCAAATTAATCGTAATTAAAATTCGGTATGTCTTATTTTTAATATCTACACAGCTTTTTCGTTATATTTTTGTTTATTTTAAATGAATCTTGTAACGAACTGTTATAGCCATAATTATAATTTTTTAATATTTTAACCAACTACATACATGAAAATGCAACACTATTTTCATCTAAAAAATTCTCTTTGGTTTTATCTAATTGTAGTTTTTCTCCTTTGTTCTATGAATAGTAATTCCGATATCGAAAATTTCGAAAAACCGAAAAAATGCGATAATTCATTACCAAAGACGGATAAAGCGATGAAACTTGGTAGGTGCGTTGGCCTTATGACGCAAAATAGAAAATTAGAAAAATTTTGGACAATGGGCGTGCACCGCCCACTTTTAAAAGAAGGTAATTTAAAAGTTTTGCAAGCTGTAATTTGGCACTTGTTGAAGATATCATGATGAGATTTGGTAGGCACGTTACCCCTATTACTATATGTGTGCTAAATAAAAATTAGCGTAATCGGATGATGAACACGCCCACTTTTAAAAAAAAAAAATTTTTTAAGTCAAATTTTAACAAAAAATTTAATATCTTTACAGTATAAAAGTAAATTATGTCAACATTCGACTCCAGTAATGATATGGTGCAACAAAATACAAAGATAAAATAAAATTTCAGAATGGGCGTAACTCCGCCCTTTTTCATTTAATTCGTTCAGAGTACTTTTAATGCCATAAGTCGAACAAAAAATTTTTAATCCTTGTGAAATTTGGTGGGGACATAGATTCTGTAACGATAACTGTTTTCTGTGAAAATGGACGAAATCGGTTGAAGCAACGCCCAGTTTTATACACAGTCGACCGTCTGTCCTTCCGCTCGGCCGATAACACGATAACTTGCGCAAAAAAAGATATATCTTAACTAAACTTAGTACACGTACTTATCTGAAGTCACTTTATCTTGGTGTACAATATGGCCGAAATCTGACTATGACCACGCCCACTTTTCCGATATCGAGAATTATGAAAAATGAAAAAATGCCATAATTCTGTACCAAATATGAAAAAAGAGATGAAACATGGTAATTGGATTGGTATATTGACGCAAAATATAACTTTAGAAAAAACTTTGTAAAATGGGTGTGACACCTACCATAATAAGTAGAAGAAAATGAAAAAGTTCTGCAGGGCGAAATCAAAAGCCCTTGGAATCTTGGCAGGAATACTGTTCGTGGTGTTACATATACAAATAAATTAGCGGTACCCGACAGATGACGTTCTGGGTCACCCTGGTACACATTTTGGTCGATATCTCGAAAACGCCTTCATATATACAACTAAGGGCTGCTCCCTTTTAAACCCCTCATTAATACTTTTAATTTTATACCCATATCATACAAACACATTCTAGAGTCACCCCTGGTCCAATTGCGATATCTCCAAAAGGCGTCCACCTATAGAACTAAGGCCCACTACGTTTTAAATAATCATTAACACCTTTCATTTGTTACACATGTCATACAAACGCATCCCAGGGTTACCCTAGGTTCATTTTACTAAATGGTGATTTTCCCTTATTTTGTCTCCAAAGCTCTCAGCTGAGTATGTAATGTTCGGTTACACCCGAACTCAGCCTTCCTTACTTGTTTATTTAATATTTCTTATATTAAGTTACATAGACTTCAAACTAATCAACTCAATCTCAACTGTACCCAAAGGGGCTAAGGGGATAAATTATGCACAAACGTAGGCAAAAGAGATCAATCGGAGACCAATCTTTTTAGGGATTAATCGCATAATTTTTTGCAGGGTTTATATACATGTGGGTGTGACTTCAATTCCATTTTAAAATTTTTCTGTCGGCATGTACAAATACAAATATGAAGTTCGCTTACCAATTTGCAAAAACATAGCTCAAAGGATGTACGAGTTATCGCACTTGAAATTCCAAAAAATCTTCTTTGGAAAGTAGCGCTGCCACACCCATTGTCCAAAAAAATAATGCGGATCAACTGAATGCAACGTCAGTAATTTACATGCCAAATTTAAATAGCGTAGCTTCTTTAGATACTCAAATATCGCATGTTCTGTGCGGAAATTTCTATATACAGAAAGAGGCGTGGCTACTGACCGATTACGCCCATTTTATTCAGAAAGCTTTCCCATCATAGCAGAATGTGGTGTACGAATTTTCACTCTAATAGTTGTATTGGAACGAAAGTTATTGCAAAAATCCTCTGCAAGGTCATTATTTATGCTACGAGATTTTCGATATAGTTTGTTTATGATACATTTCTAGTATTTACTTCATTATTTTATGTCGTATATTTGATTGCAACGTAATGTAGGCAGGGTGCATTTATTTTCATTTTTACCGATGGCCAAAAAGGCAAAACGTTCTCCAGAATAAAATTTCGATTATACAACAAATAAGCAAGTCTAAGTTCGGGTGAAACCGAACATTACATACCCAGCTGTACAACTTAACTTTCTCATGAAGAGCTAAAGGTTTTTAAAAAATAAACCGTCTTGTTTGATGGTTCAAATCAAATCTAAAAAATCTTTATTGATCTTCTCTTTGTGCTTAAGTTCTAAACAATGTGAAGCTTAAATGTTGACTTAAAACCAATTTCATCATTCGATGAAATAGGTTAAGCCTTGAAATGGCTTGCCCTTGAAAAATCAAAATAACCAACTGAATATTTGAGTTATTATTTACTTTAGCTTTTTCTGTTTAGGTTAAAAATTCAGAGCTTAGGATTGTTACGTACTTGAAGGACGCCGCCTCGATATCGTAGCCATGGCGTAAATTTTCACTAAATCAATAATATTCGCCTATGTGTCGTGGAGGCCGTCTCCGTCACACTTTCACTTCCATTAAAACAAAGCAAGAATTGAATTTAAATTTAATTTTTAATGATTACTTTATTTTTAAAGTAACTTGGAAAAAGTATCTATGAAAAAATAGTACTGCGTTTGTCAAAGCTGCCGAAAATAATATGATGGCGGTGAAACATGAAAATGTCGATGTCACTCTTGCCAATCGTTTTTCATGTTTCACCCCACATATATCTGGTTCACTTTTACACACTACATTACAATATCTCATGACGTATTATGTTTATATTTTATTCTTTCTGTTTTAATATTCACAATTAAATGTCATTGTGAGTAACAATGTTGAGATGTTGCCAGATGATTATTAAAAAGTTAATTTGGGGGATTTTATCCTCACATCAACCTTTTTGGGGAAAAGAAGAATTGACAAAGTGATCAATTTTGTCACATTCTTCCTTTGCCATAACTTATAAAAATTGTTGCGAACAGACGAATATATATTTATATTAGAGTGTACCTCCCCTTTTTAATTCGTTGGTTCGGAACAATTTTTATTAATAATTGAAAAATATTTTATACATCGAGCAGTTAAATTTTTGTTACATTTTTATAGTTCATTGTAACTTAAATGAAAGGTATAAATATTAATAATATTTTAATTTACGACAAAATGTGTTGAGTGTTTCTTTTTTTGTAAATATTTTTGTTTTCCATATTCAATTTAAAGTTTTACATTTTGTGCTACATATTAAATATGTATTTTAAATTTACAAAATTTTGTGCTTTTTTTGTTTTTTTTTTTTTTTTTTTTGTTTAACAATTTTTTGCCTTCGTGGCTGCTTAAATTCTAGTAAGAAAATTTTGGATTTATTTTTCAATGGAATTTAACGTTTTATCAAGGTATTAAAGTAATGTTAATTTACTTTACTAAGACGGTTTTTATGTACCACTTTTTCTTTGTTTTTGACTTCATCGAAAATAGTTACGTTAGGTTCGTTAATTTTAGTTATAATAAACGGACCTTGATAAATATTTTCATGTTTATGATGTGGTTCTTTTTGTAAAAGTACTCTATCTCCGATTTTTACAATTAAAGGTCGTGCCGTTTTATCGTATAGATTTTTACTTTGTAATTTATTTTTATTAATTAGGTTTTGTGCCATTTTGTGTGCTTTTTGCATCCTAAACTTAACTTCTTTGGCATAGTTTTCGACATTATAGATCGGGTCGATTTTTTTTTTTTTTGTTAATTCATTAGGCAAAGTTGCCTTTTTCCCAAAGACTAACTCGTAAGGCGAAAATTGATTGTCGAAAACTGTGCTACTCGTAGTGTTGTGTAGGAAGGTAAAATATTTTAAATAAACATCCCAATCAGAAAAATTGTCTTTTAAATATGCACGTAAGTATTCATTAAAAACTCTATGATTACGTTCAATCGTGCCAACAGTTTCATGATGGTATGCAGTTGAAAAATTATGTTGAATATTTAGAAGCTTTGTTAATTCTTCGAATAATTCATTTTTAAATTCAGTACCTAAATCTGATTTTATGGCATTCATTGTGCCGTAAGTTAAAATGAATCCTTCAAAAATAGCTGAAGCGATTGTTTTTGCCGATTTGTCTGGTACAGCGACTGTTACCAGATATTTAGTCATGTCGCAAATCATGGTAAGTGCGAACTTGTTACCATATTTGGACTCAGGTAGGGGTCCTATTGTGTCAATTACTAATATATCAAATGGTTTACAAGGAGTTGGTGTTAAAACAAGTTTTTCTTTTGTTTTAGGTTTAACCTTGTTTAAAAGACAATCCTTACAATTTTTGATATATTTCGATATATCACGAGTCATGTTCTTCCAATAAAATTTTGTTCGCAATTTTGCGTAAAGCCTTTTCATTCCGCAATGTCCACCGGAAATGGGATAATTATGGTAAATTTTCATAAGTTTTAATTTTGTATCTTCATTTGTTACCGTCTCCACTGGATCTGTTAAAATAATATCTAATGATTTTAAAATTTTATTTCCAATATTTTTGAAATTTGTAATAGTGTAATGTTCGAACATAATATCGTTTTTAGGCCATTCAATCTGCTTAATTTTGCGTTTGCCGGCTTCTGATTCAAACCTCGAAAGTAATTTCTCTAAAGTCATTATTTCGTTAACAAGCTCAAAACTAAGTTACTCGAGTTTCTTATGTTTAATATGCGCAAAAATTCTTAAATTTGTTGTTTTATTATTTTTATCGTACGTAATTGCAGATCTTATTCGTGGAATCTTCTTTGAAAAATTTAAAGAAAATTTGTCGTAGACATGTAAAGTAAGTTGTTTTTCGTCGTTTTTGTCTGTTTTCTTATGTAAATTTTTGTCGTTTGCCTTTTTTGTCATGGCTCTTGTCTGTACTGCCAAAATTTGTTTATTAGCTTCTTTAATCTCATCGATTGTTATTCGCGATAGTGCATCAGCACAAACGTTTGATTTACCTTTTATATATACAATAGTAAACTTATATTCAGATAGTTCCAGTCTTATTCTGGAAAGTTTTGAAGATGGGTCTTTCATGTTGAATAAGTATACTAGAGGTCTATGGTCTGATTTTACAATAAAATGGGTACCATACACATATGGTCGAAATTGCTTGATTGCAAAGTAAATAGCTAAGAGCTCTAATTCTATAATAGGTTTTTTCTGTTCGGCTTTATTAAATGCTTTAGAAGCAAAACAAATTGGTAAATCACTACCTTGTTGTTCTTGACTTAAAATAGCGCCACATCCAATTGTGGAAGCATCAACTGCAATAATGAATTGTTTAGTAAAATCTGGGTATTGAAGTAATTTTGGTGAAAGTAACGCTGCTTTCAAATATAAAAATGCTCTTTCGCACTCAACATCCCATACAAATTCAACTCTTTTCCTGCTTAATCGGTTCAGAGGCGCTGCCAAAGATGCAAAATTAGGTATAAACCATCTGTAATAGTTTGCAAACGCGACAAATCATCGTACCGCGTCTTTGTCAGTCGGTTTTGTATACTTTTTAATTGCGTTTATTTTAGAGTCGTCTGGCAACAAACCTCTGGCTGAACATTTGTGACCTAAAAATGTAACTTTTGGTCGAAAAAAGTTGCATTTATTTGGGTTAAGTTTGAGATTAAAAGACCTACAAGTATCGAAAACTTTTGAAAGATTTTTAATGTGGTGTGCTTCACTACATCCTATGACGATGATATCGTCGACGTACAAAATGCGACATTGGGTGGTATACCCGAAAATGCTATGGTCATCATTCGCGAGAATGAATTAGGTGCTATATTTAGGTCGAATGGAAGCACTTTCCATCTAAATGCGCCACGGTCAGTGCTGAAAGACGTAATGTCACGAGAGTCAGGATGCAAGGGGATTTGATGAAATCCTGAAAAAAGATCTAATGTGGAAAAATATTTTGCCCTGCCAAGATTGTCTAAAATATCGTCAACTCTAGCTAGTGGAAATTTATCAGCAATGAGTTTTTTGTTTACCGCGCGAAAATCTACGCACATACGATATGCTTTTTGACCATTAGTATCTTTCTTTGGGACTACAATCAAAGGACTATTGTAATTCGCATAACTACGTTCAATCAAATCATTGTCTAACAATTTATTTACTTGGCGATTTATTTCTTCGCGTTGAGAGTATGGCAATCTATAGTTTTTAACATATACCGGATCGTTGTCTGTCAATCTTAGTTTTTGCTCGTAAAAGTTATTTAAAGTCATTTTGTCCGTGTCAAGAGCGAAAATGTCGGCATAATCTATGCAAAAGTCAATTAATTTACTATGAGCATGTTGAGGTATTTGATTTGTTAAAATTGAAGTTAGTTTTTTCGTACGTTTGTCTTCTGTTTCTGTCTTGTTAATTGTATAAACATTGTAGTTTGAAAGTTTTTCTGTCCGAATACTTTTTCTTTTCACATACTTTATATCATCTGTGGTATTTATGACTTTAATTATTTCGTTACTGGAATTAACAATGCACCTAGCTGTGAAAACACCTTTTTCAATTTCCTGCGAGTCCACGAAAAGTGGTTCGGGTGAATTTCCTAAATCAAAAAGTCTGAATATTTCACATCTTGGAGGAATGATACAACTATCGCTTTCTGTTCCGTGTAGCATTGGTATCGCGACTTTTTCATTACCTACCCAAAAGGAAATACAATTTCTTTCATAATTAATAATGCATTTGTTAATTTTCAGAAAATCTTTACCCAGTATGCCATCGGATGGAATATTAAAGTCTTCATTTACTACGTGTAAAGTATGTTTAATAGAAAAGTTTGAAAAATTTTAATTTGCTGTAATTTTGCCTAAAGTGGAAACTGAATTAGAAGTGACACCGGTAATGTTAATAATGTCGTTCGTATTTAATGAAATGTTACTGTCTAGACATGATACTTTTATTAAGGAAATGTCCGCTTGAGTGTCTACTAGGAAAGAACAAAATTTTTGTGACTCGTTTAGTTGTAATTCTATGAAATCAGAGTAATTTAAATTTAAACAATAGATGCCTATTGGTGAGAGAAGTTCGCTTACTGGCCTAGTTCGTCCTCCCTCAGTGTTCGCTCCTGAGGGGCACTGGCGTTTAAAGCGCGAACGTTTGCGTTTCGACCTCTACCGTTTGAGGATCTTGAATTGTTGTTTCTATTGTTACTATTGTTTGGATTAGGATTGGTATTTGGACGCGTATTATTATTGTGATTATTCTGATATCTATTTCCGTTATAATTCCTATATCGTTGATTATTATTACCGTTATAGTTACTATTGTATGAAAATGAACTGTTATTATTTCTATAACCAGTATAGCCGCGGTTTGGGTAAAAGCCTCGATAACTACCACGTGAATTTCTGAATGTGTTGTTACCACGTGATCGAAAAGCTAAAACCTGACGTTCAGTTACTTCATTGTTTTGTTCTACAATTAATTTTGCTACTACGTCTTTCGGATCAGTAAATGCCGTTGAGGCTAAAATGGTTTTTACTAAATTTGATTTTGCATTTAGACGACACACGTTAACAGTTTGTTCGACTGCCATTTCATGAGCTTTCGTTTGAGTGATCCCTTTAATAATAAGAGACCGCTCAAGTAAGTCAGCTAAATCTTCAACTTTTTTGGCGAAATCTGTATAATTTTTTCCGTTAACATGTAACGCTGCAATTCTCCCTGCTACAACTTTCGAGTTGTCTGGTTTGATCCTATTACGTAGAGCTGTTTTAATTTCGTTGACTGAAGCTACTTGTGTTGCTATTGCTTCACGAGCTTTACCCTCTAATTTTGATTTTAAGAACGCTATAAAGGTATCGGTTAAATCTGCAGTGGCGAATTGTTCAAGTAATGCAATTTTGTCTATAAAAGAATCAAGTGCTAGTGGATCACCACTGTAGTTTTCTCTAATAGAATTAGCACATGTGTTAATAAAAATTTTCTTTTCCTCAAGTGTTGCCATGATTTGATCGTTAAGATCTGGAGCTGAATTAGCAGAAGATGAGGCCACGTTTTTATTAATTGGATCGTTAAGATCTGGGTTTACGCTAGAAGAAGGGTTAACTAAGTTTGTACTATTTGGGTCGTTAGGATCTGATTTTAAAGTAGAAGAAGTTAAAATTTCACTATTTTAATCGGTAAGATTTGAAACTAAATTAGAAGTTAAATTTTTAATGGAAGAATTTTCGAAGCCTGGAAAATCTGTTGAATGAATAATATATTTAGATGTCAACAGAGTAGGACGTGTTTTGTGCGCTCTTAATAATTGTAAATTCTTTCTAACAATTTGCCAACTTTCTTTGCGTTGTCTACGTGCGTGTGTGTTGCCTACAGTTTGTAGTGTTAATTCGTTTGAACTAATTACTTGTCTTGTGTTTACTGCTGCTTTGAATAAGAGCTAAAAAGCTAATAAGAAAACGAAAAAACAATAAAATAGATAAATAGAAAAAATACAGCAACAATGGCGCGAGGTGAGTTGGCTGCTGAAACATCAAATTTGAAGATATCCATGGCTGCAATAGAGAAGAGAGTGACTGCAGTTGAAAATGCGTGCTCTGATGTGCTCTTTATGCGTAACGAGCTTATTGCAGCTCAGGCCCAGCTCAATGCGCTCGAAATCAGCGCTGTTGCCACTGACTTGATCATCACTGGCATACCTCAAGCTGCGAATGATAGTTTGCCTGAGCTCTTTATGCAGATTTGTCGGGCGGTTGAGCACAAATCGCCACCTTTAAGAGATGCATTTCGACTGCGAAACGGAGGAATCAACAAAACTCAGCAAAAGCCCACTACCATTGTAATAAAGTTGTTTTCAGCGCCTGACCGTAACCACTTGCTAAAGGCTGTCGCTGTGTTTTGCAAATCTAAAAAGAGATCGCTTGCGCTGTCTGATCTTGATTTGCCTGGGTACGGGTCGGTGTATATACATGAAGGTCTGCCAAAGAACCTCATGCATCGGCACTGAGACGGCAGAAGCAGTTAGTGTCGGTTTTTTCTATCCGTGGCAAAATTTTTGTTAGACATAAACAAGGGGAAGAGTCGAAGCTGGTAAATAGCAAAGCTGAAGTCAATGCAATTATTGGAAGAGGAGCGCTGATATAGTCGTAACATATTATTTACTTACATATGTTTCTTTTAGCAATGTTTTGTTCTTTGTATATGTATTTCAGATACAATGTTAACTTCGCTATAGGTTTATCTTTTTGCCTTACTCCCTTAATTCTATACCTATCGATTTCTCTTACTATGAGTTTCAAACTAAATATTAATTGTTATTTGTTTAATTATATCTTCCCACTTTTCTGTCGTTTTCTATATAATGTAACTCGTTTTTGCATGCAATTGCATATGCGTTGCAGTTTTTGTGCATTTAGCATTTTTCGTGTTGTCTCCTTCTCCAACCTATGGTATTAAGCCACTGTGAGAATTCTGCCTTTAGCATTAGCGAATGCCACAAGACGTTAATAAATATTTTATGCAAGCAATCGGTTGGACTTAGCGCAGTGCACTTTAATGCTCGAAGTATGAATGGTGACAAATTGGATTATGTTAGGGATATATTTTCGGAATCAGATGTTGATGTTATCTGTGTCTCAGAAACCTGGTTTTCCTCTGACTTATCTGATGCCTACTATAGTATCCCTAACTATAGACTAACACGTGTAGATCGATTAGCTAGAAGGGGAGGGGGGGTTGCAATATATTGCAAGGCCTCCTTAAAGATTAATGTGTTATCAGTGTCTCAAAATAGTGAGACAGAGTTTATTATAGCTGAAATTTCTGATAACATAAATAAAGTGCTAGTATCCTGTGTATATAACCCAAATAGATGTTACTTGTTAGATTCCTTTTTTGCTGAGTTATCTTCGTTTTTAATAGACTTCGAGCGTTTTGTTATTTGTGGTGACTTCAATGTTAATTTACTCTTAAATGACTCATATGTAAATAAACTACTTGACCATATTTCAACTGCTGGCCTTACTATAGTCAACAAACATGTACCAACACGATACGCACATAATTCGACTCCAAGCTTGTTGGACCTGATTATTACGTCAAGTCGTGACCATATTACAAAATTTGACCAAATCAGCTTTATTTCTGACCATGATTTAATTTTTTGTTCACTAGATGTTACGTTCAATCGTCCTGTTGACACTGTTACCACTGTTTATCGTGATTTTAGGGCTGTTAATGTGGATTCTTTGTTTGTTGATTTGTGCAATGTTGATTGGTCTTTGTGTTGGTTTATTATTACTGTGGACGGCAAACTTGAATTTCTAAGTGAAAACTTGTGTAAGCTTTATGACAAGCATGTCCCTTTACGTAGAGCTCGGGCTGATATCAATTCTGTTCCTTGGTATAACTTTAAAGTCAGGTCTGCTATAAGAGAACGAAATAGACTTTACGCGAAATGGAAGAGGAGACAAACTGAGTCTGCTTGGTCTTTATATAAAATCGCCCGAAACAAAGCCACCGTTATCATAAGAAAATCGAAGCAGATGTATTGCAATTATAAATTAAACCCGTCACTTCCGTCAAAAGATTTATGGCGAAACTTGAGGAGTCTTAACGTACATGGGAAGTGTCAAAAGGACTGTCAAGTCGACCCAGATATCCTAAACGATTATTTTATTAGGTCAAGTGAGTGTCGGGACAGTCATATACCTCCGGACATTAAAAGTCATTTTGAGCCAGTGATTAAATTTGAATTTAAAGCAGTAGCAGAATTAGAAGTTCTTAAACAATTATGAACATCAAATCTAATGCTATTGGGGATGATGGGATCTCTTTGAAGTTCATCAAACTCGTTCTGCCATTCATTTTAGGACCTCTCACGCATATTATAAATCATTGCTTCACAACTTCTTGTTTCCCTGGGGAGTGGAAGAAGGCGTTAATTATTCCTGTCGCCAAAACATATAATGCTCTTGAACCTTGCAATTATAGGCCAATTAGCATCTTAGCTGCGCTTGCTAAAGTGTGTGAGTCCTTGATGGCGGGTCAAATTTCAGCTTATGTTAAGGAGAACAACCTGTTGAGTCCAGTGCAATCTGGATTCAGACCTAAGCACAGTTGCTCTACTGCAATGATCAAAATACTTGACGACATAAGAACTAGTTTTGACAAAAGTGACCTAACCCTTTTGTGCCTCCTTGACTTTTCTAAGGCCTTTGACTTAGTGCAGCACAACCTCCTCTGCAAAAAACTCGAATTCGACTTCGGGTTCTCCACTACATCTGTTGAGCTTATGACCAGTTACCTGGAGGGAAGAACCCAGAAGGTAGTTTGCAAAAACTCTGCATCCAAATCTCGTGTTGTCCCTACTGGTGTGCCACAAGGCTCTGTGCTTGGTCCTCTTCTCTTTAGTCTTTTTGTCAATGATGTTTTCTCAGTGTGTCAGCACGTAAATGTCCACGCATATGCTGATGACATCCAGTTATACCTATCTAGTCGTGTTGGCCTTGTCGAAGATTTATGTTATAAAATAAATAGTGACTTGTCTGAAATCTGGAAATGGGCTTGTGAAAACTGTCTATGCTTAAATGGTGAAAAGTCATATGTGTTGCCCAAAAGTAGTAGCGTTGTACATGTTGAGGATATTCCAAAGAGTGTTGGAAATGGTGCCCTCTCGTTTACTGAAAAGATTCGAAATTTGGGTTTTGTGATAAACTCCAAGTTGACCTGTATTGACCACGTTAATAAAATTCTAAGCAATGTTTATTCTATTTTGCGCCGTTTAAGAGCTTCTGCTTCTTTTACACCTTTGGAGACCAGAAAAAAGTTAGCTATACAATTGATTGTGCCGCACAAAACATAGTCTGAGCTTGTCTACAGTCAATTAGATTCTGCTTCGAGCCATAAAATTGATGTTGCATTTAATAATATAACGCGTTATGTCTATGGCCTTAAAAAGTATGACCACATCTCCACATGGAGGTGCAAAGTTCTAGGATGCAGTATTTTTGATTATATTGCTGCACGAAACTGTATATTTATGTTCAAACTTATTGAATTCAAAACACCAAATTATCTTTATGAAAAACTAAAATTTTCCAAGTCTTCTAGACACCGCAAGCTAATAATACCACGATATTTATATTTGTCCTCATCGAGGCTGTTTTTTGTTAATGCTGTAAGGCTCTGGAACTCCATTCCTGACTCTCTCAAGGCTGATATGGGTAGGAGCAACTACAGGAAGCTAATTCATAGTTACTTCAATTCAGTGTGATTAATGTGGTTACAACATAATTTCATCTATATTCTATTCTTTTTTTCTTAATATACTTAAGCACTTTCATGTTCTTATCAAACGCGTATTCTAGGTTAAGCATTAAAGTTGTTATAACAACTTCAATTTTAAATTATTTATTTTGTTTTTAAAACTTGCTGATGTACTTAAAAAGACTTTGTCTTACAGATACAACCACTATGTCAAATAAAGAAAATCTATTTTCCTGGTTTGTGACTTTTTCGGTCGAGGATGAAGCTAAACTTTCGTAGCTTGAGCCTGATTTATCTGAATCGGATTCTGAATCTGAAGTTTTTTTCACTTGTCTACCACTTCTAAGGTTGTACATATGAAATTACTAAAGCACTTGTTTGAATGTTGAATTTATATTTGAAGTTAAATTGTTGATGAAAAAGAGCGAAGGAAAAAAAATAAAATTTTTATAATTTGCAGGCGAATAGCCGCTAAAGAAATATTTAACAATTTATTAGAAGAATTAATTGAAACTGCAGTAAATTTGTATGAAAAATATATAAAAGTAATTGATTTTAAAATGGCTCAAAAGTATGTCTATTAATTGGTAAGTCTTAAAGTGTACTCACGGACGCACCGCTTTATTCAAAAAAATCTCAATTTGGTTTTTCACGGAACCACCGTATGTATTAAAAAAAAATTGAATTGGTTTTTTTTTTTTAACGGAACCACCGCATATTGTCAAAAAAATTACTTGGTTTTTAACGGAACCACCGCATATATCGAAAAAAAAAATTTTAATTGGTTTTTAACAAACCACCGTTTATATAAAAAATTCAATTGGTTTTTTATAAACCACCGTTATGTCAAAAATCAAAAATGTATATGGAATGCGAGATTAATTTAATTGGAATGCGTAGACACCGAATTTAATACAAAATTTTTATTTTTAATATACATACATATATAGGTTTAAAGAAAAAATACCCGTAGGCAAAAGAAATGTTAAATACGTATATGTATGTTATACTTATTGTGCTGCTGCCGTAAATGCTGCCGCTGTCGTCGCCAATGCTGCTGATGCCGGAGTTGATTCTGCTGCCGGAGTCGAGGTCGCTGCCGCAGTCGCTGCTGGTTTCGCTGCTGCTGATGTTGCTGCTGAGTGCGTGGAGTGGGTATTGTGTGTCGTTGTGCCCGTTAGATTTTTGTGGATTAACAAAATGCACCGCTGTGTCTTTTTTTTTTGGTACAGCACCGCTCAATTCTTATTACGTTTGATTTAGGTAAAAATTCGGTGTTTTTCTAAATTACGCCTTTTCGCTTCTTTCTGCTTAATAAGCCTTTATCTCCGTTTTAGTTAAATTTTGTAGCTTTAAATTTTAGTATTATTTGCATTTGTCTCAATTTTATTTCTTGTAGTTATCTCTGTAGTTTTTAATTTATTTAATATTATATGTTTAAGTATTGTCTATTACTTCTGCTTCCGTTTAAAAATTTTATTATTAAGTTGCGATTTAATCAAAATGTCTTTTTTTTTTTCAATTTTATTACTTCTGCTTTCGTTTAAAAATTTTGTTATTAGATTCCGTTTAAGAAATTAGAAATTATTATGCTTCCGTTTAAAAATGTTTATTGTTAGATTACGATTTGATCACGTTTTTATTGAATCGAAAATGTGTTTACCCACTACCACTGCACTATGTCTTTTCTTCACTGCTGCCAAAGTTTGAGTAGACCGGGCTTCAGCCTCACGGTCGCCATGTTACGTACCTTCGGTTGACTGTTTGTGGTCTTCGGATGAACGCCATGTGGCGTTCCCTGCTCGGATATGGCTATCTTGGAGGACGCCGCCTCCATATCGTAGCCATGGCGTAAATTTTCACTAAATCAATAATATTCGCCTATGTGTCGTGGAGGCCGTCTCCGTCACACTTTCACTTCCATTAAAACAAAGCAAGAATTGAATTTAAATTTAATTTTTAATGATTACTTTATTTTTAAAGTAACTTGGAAAAAATATCTATGAAAAAATAGTACTACGTTTGTCAAAGCTGCCGAAAATAATATGATGGCGGTGAAACATGAAAATGTCGATGTCACTCTTGCCAATCGTTTTTCATGTTTCAACCCACATATATCTGGTTCACTTTTACACACTACATTACAATATCTCATGACGTATTATGTTTATATTTTATTCTTTCTGTTTTAATATTCACAATTAAATGTCATTGTGAGTAACAATGTTGAGATGTTGCCAGATGATTATTAAAAAGGTAATTTGGGAGATTTTATCCTCACAGGATATTTGAGATATTATCCACTTTAGCTCTTCCCGTTCAGAATTAAAATATGTGGTTACTAATTGCCAGTGAAGCAAAGACATATTTTAATCATAGGCCTAAGTGGTTCAATGAAGCTATATTTGTTTACTTGGCGGGTAAGTGCTATGGGTGAGTGTTGGCGTTAACTCCCCCGCTTCTAAATCGAAGCGTCCCGTCTTCAAATATATAGTTGTAAGGTGATTTATTTGATTTGACAATTTCATCAATATTTTTTCCTGTTCTTTAGAATTTTTCAACTTAATTTTAAAATCAATACATATGATTAATTTATAAATGAAATATATAATTACACTAATGAACAAAAGAGTAGTAAATGACCACCAAAAGGGATTCCTTTTTATTTCTTGCTTAAGTGGCGTTAGTAAATTAAAATTTTTCAATCTTAGATCTATATTTTTTGTTTCAACATACTGCTACACAAAATATGGTTTAAATTGTCCATCTTTTAGGTATTTTAAAATTTTTCCTGATGGATTTTCATATCTTATATTATCTATCATAAACAAATCTTGAAAGATTATCAAATAAACGCCCTATAGCGTATGATTATTAATTTTAAGTTCTCCTGCAATTATTATAGCTCCATCTTTTGCTATTCTTATGGGTTCATTTGCTTCATTTAATTTTGTACAGTTTGCTTCCTTATTATTCAACAAATGTGATAAGCATGTGACATTTTTTCCTATCATACAAAAAGCATTATTTAATTCTCTTTTACAAAATTTAACGGAATAAAATTCATTGTGACATTTTATTATTTCGTTTTCAATGAGCCATTTTCCATCATTTTGTGCTATAGCTATTGTTTTATATAATTTACACATCTTATTTACTTTTGGATATTTAATATAAACAACTATTAAAGTATTACTTTGTGTGATCTTAAATTCTGAAACATCTATGACGTCTGTTATCGTTACATTAATCCGCTCCTTACTTATTATTTCTTGAATTTCCGACATATCTAAAATTAAAGGGTTCAAAATTCCAGCTTTTGACAATGTAGTAGTCTGTATTGTGTTTTCAAGTTCAGTGATTATAAGTTTGTTTCTTTGTTTTAAAAAAGTCACTTCATTAGAGCTACTAGCTGTTTTACTATTTGTGTTAATTCCGTTATTGTTTTAAATATTTGAGAATTGGTTGTAAATTGTTTATTATTATTATCTATTAAATCATATACTTTATTTGTTATTTGCATAAAATCGTCATGGTCAGGTGTACCCGTAATCCACTTCCACACTGTTCCCAACTCATTAATCCCCCTTTTTGTCTATTATTATTAATTTTTAATTGGTTTAATAATGTTTTTATCATTTGTATTTCAATCATCAATTAATTTCTCGTCAGATTCATATTTTTCCACAACGTCTTGAAACAATGATAAATTTGTTAAGTGATATATTGTTCCATAACTTCCAAAAATTGCTGCATCTTCCTCCTCCACCAATATATAATTTTCTCTGGTGTAATCAATTATGTTCGGCGTGATAATAGTGATATTCAAAAATATCAATGATATTTGTTTGGGTTTCTTCATACCTATAAAATAACGTATTTAACTTTAATATTATCCTTATGAATTATTCTGTTTCAATTCTGTATTTTAACTTTATTCCCCAAATCTTCTACTACTACATGCTTTTTGTACCTTGGTTTTAATTTATTTCTTTCTCCATATATTTTTTCATATATAACCTCACCCCTGTGATAACTTTTCTGAAGCCTTTTTTATTATGATGCTTTGAAATATTTTCCTGCACCGATTTTAGTCTATCCTTTATATTAGCGTGAGTTTCTTTATTGAATAAAATATTACAAGGTTGTTTACCTGTTACCGAATGTATTGTTTTATTATACTGCTCTACCGCCCTCATAATTGATTCGAAATCACTTATTAGACTGTGCTCCTGTTTCAAATAACGGGAAATTTCTATGAGTGTTGAATGAACTCTCTCTATTTGGCCATTGCTAGTGCTGTGGCGTGGCGTACAGTAATAAATTTGTATATTTAACCTTTCCATTAGAGATTTGAATTGTATCGTACTCAAACCTGGTTCATTATCTAAAACTATACTTCTAACATCTGGGAATGTCTTTAGAACTTCTAAAACCTTATCTTCTAATTTTACCTTATCTTCAATGTATTTCACCACCAGATACTTAGAATAAGAATCCATACATGTCAGAAATTTCAATTTCTGCGCAAAAAAAATATCAACATGGAGTTGTTTCCCTTATTTCTCTGGAATGGGTGCCTCACCTATCGGAATAAGTTTTGGGTGTCTTTCATATTTATTATTATTACATATATTACAATTTTTTACATATTGCTTAAATTGCTTTATCATTAACGCCCAATAGTATTGCTGTCTAGTTTGAGCTATATTTTCTCTATAATTCCTATGTGCCCTATTATGGGTTTGTTCAATAATTATTCCTTGATCTTCTCTATTGGTTATATCATTCGGAAATGATTTCGAATATAGAAATTTCATCGTAGGGTATGCCTCCCTTAAAACATTTTTAATCTCATAAAGCACCTCAGGTGTGCAAAATATTTATGTTACTATTTTTGGATTTAAATATTCCGTCAAAACTGGAGTTATATTTTCAGGCAAGTCGTATTCGACCAAAAAACGCTTGTTAACAAATGAGAAGATGATTTCCAACGTTGTAATTCTTGCCCCTTTATCAATTAAAATTTGCTGTTTAAAATGGTTTAATGGTTTTTTTGTTGCATGAATTTGATATTCATCACTACTCTCTGCGGAATGTTGGGTACCCGTTAATGAATCACCTGAATTACTTGATTCTTCTGAAGTAGATAAATTGTTTAAAATCTGTCTTGATAATGCGTCTGCAACGACATTTGTAGCTCCTGGCTTATAAACAATCTTTGGCGAATAATCCTCAATAAACGCTCTCCATCTTTTGATTTGAATGTTTAAAATTTTTTCGGAAATTGCAAACGACAATGGCTGATGATCGATATGAATTTCCAAATCATAAAGATAATTACGTTAAGCTTTTAACGCCCACACTATAGAAAGCAATTCCTTCTCATTAGTAGCATAATTCAATTCTGTAGAGTTCAATGTCTTCGAAATAAACAGAATGGGGTTTCTTTCCTGTGACAATACGGCCCCTAAAGCCACATTCGAAGCATCAGTGGTCAACACAAATTTTTTATTATAGTCAGGCTGTGTCAATTCTACATATATGTCGAGATAATAATCTTTTTAATTTTTCGCAAGCAGTGATGCCCTCTTGATCAATGTTAATTATTTTCTTTTTCGATAAATGCTGCGAAATTCTTCCATTTTCGCCCTGTGAATGTTTGGTTAATGGTTTTGCTATTACTGCGTAATTTTCCACAAACTTCCTATAATAACCCGTCAATCCCAAAAATCCTCTCAACTGGCGTAATGTTTTTGGTGTTTGGTAGTTTTTTATTGTTTCAATTTTGCTTGGATCTGCCTTAATGATATCTTTTGCCACTACATAACCCAAAAATTCTGCCTCTTCTTGGTAAAACTTTGACTTTTCTGAAGATATTTTCATATTTGCTTTTTTAAGTATTTCAATGTTTTTTGTGATCCTCCAAATCCTTTGAAAAAACTATGACATCGTCGACGTAGACAAGGCAAAACTTTCCCACAAATTCCCTCAACACATTATCCAAAGCTCGCTGAAAAATACTCGGTGCATTTTTCAACCCAAACGGCATTCGTAAAAATTCATATTTCCCGTTATTCACTGAGAATGCCGTTTTCTCTATGTCACTTTCGTTCACCAATATCTGGTGAAATCCAGACTACAAATCAATAGTGGGAAAATATTTAGATCTTCCCAAATTTGCAAGTATTACTCCCGGATTAGGCATTGGGTATCTATCTGATACTGTTTTTTCATTAAGTTTTTTAAAATCAATTACCAGTCTTAATTTTGGACTTCCATCTTCATTCATGCCCTTTTTTGGAACAACCCACACTGGAGAGTTATGTAGACTTTTGCTTTCCCTAATTATGCCGTTTTGCAACAAATTTTGAATTTCTTCATTAACAAATTTGTTCATTGACATAGGATAAGGGTATTGCTTTGACCAAACTGGTCTTTCCTCAATTGTTCGTATTTCCGCTTTGATGTCAGTACGAAAGGGCTAATTTAAATTCAAATCACTATGTGCTGTGGTAACCTCTTTTCTTATTTTTTACTGCAAATTTTTTATTGAAGCTTCCTCTTCTTTAACAACCTCGTCTCTATTTTCTTCGATAGATAACACCGAAGCCTCCAAACACAGATTATTCAGTATGTTTCCGGATTTCAAAAAATGTTTTCCAATTCTTCCCTGTTTGTTTTTTAATTCAACACTCTTTATTTTGGATTTATTTCGGTTGGTGCTTTCAAAATTATATCTTCTGAAATATTTTTTGTGAGATATTTGCTTCCCATATTTCCGGTATCACCTTCGGCAGGCGCCTTAGTACCTTCCTGTTTCAAGGAAGAAAAATATTTTTTTAATACTATATTGCCGGTAAAATCTTCGGCGGAAGCTTTAGGATTTTTGTATCCCAAGGGGTTTAAGTTCTCAAATTGTTTACTTTTCTTTTCATATTTTTCTCTTTTGTTGCCGGTAGTTACATCGGCGGGCGCCTTAGGACTTGTACATCCCAAGAGGTTTAAATTTTTACTCTTAACAGTTTTCTTTGTATCTTTAAATTTTTTTGCTTTAATTTTTTCGGTTTTGCCGGTAAAAGCTTCGGGGGGAGCTTTAGGACTACTGTGTCCCAAGGGGTTTAAAATTGCATTATTGTTGCCAGCATTTTCACTGTCTGCCATTTCAGATTCAATATCCGAAATAATTATGGTTTCTTCTCTATTATTATTTATTATAAATTTTTTATTTTCAAAATCCACCACCACATTAATTTTCCTTAAAAAATTGAATCCATTTAAAAGAACCGATTCCAAATTATCGATCTCATAAAACATCTGTTTTATTCCAAACAAATGTATTAGGTGGTAATATTTTATTATGGTATAACCATTAATGGTTTTTACTCTTTTATATATGGCAAGCTCATTTTTATACTCAGTTGAGCAGAGCTCACAGAGTATATTAAGTATGATTGGATAACGGTTGGTTTTACATATATAAAGGAATCGAGATAGATATAGACTTACATATATCAAAATAATCAGGATCGAAAAAAAATTTGATTGAGCCATGTCCGTCCGTCCGTCCGTTAACACGATAACTTGAGTAAATTTTGAGGTATCTTGATGAACTTTGGTATGTAGGTTCCTGACCACTCATCTCAGATCGCTATTTAAAATGAACGATATCGGACTATACCCACGCCCACTTTTTCGATATCGTAAATTTCGAAAAACCGAAAAATTGCGATTATTCATTAAAAAAGACGAAGATAAAGCGAAGATAACACATTCCAGGGTTTCCCTCGGTTCATTTTCCTACATGGTTATTTTCCCTTATGTTGTCACCATAGCTCTCAACTGAGTATGTAATGTTCGGTTACACCCGAACTTAACCTTCCTTACTTGTTATTTTTATAAATTCCTGCTTTTATGTAGCAACTTGTTGCTCCAGTATCAATTAGAATTTTAAAATTTTTACGTATAGCTTTGTCATATTGCAGGATATATGGCAAGTTTAGCTTTGATCTAAAAAATTGTCCTCATCAATATTATTAACTCGTTGTGCTTTGTTTGTTGGTTGAACACTTAACTGTGCACTAGCATGTGGTCTTTTATCAGCCACCTTGCTCTGATTATTTGTAAAGTAATTATTTCGATAATTACTTTGAATATTATTTGGCATTTGTTGTGGTCGGTTTGAAATCTGCATACTCCGATCGACATCCATTGGTGTCGGTCGAGGTTGATCATGCTCTTGAACCGTCCTTTGGTAGTAATCAATTTGCGGTTGGCTTCGCCCCAACCGCAAGTTATTGCCAAAGTTATTTCTTCGAGGTTGGCAAATCACTTGGCGAAAGTGAAAACAATACTTGAGACAAATTGCCATTTAATCCCGTAATAAATATTCGTAACGTATCACGCCTATTTTTAGAATTTACTTCAATGGTCACCGCACTATCTGATCCGTACGTCATTATAGTTTTATTTATAAGTAGGGTTAACTTCCCATTCACTTTATTATAATATTCAATGATAGTGTTATTGTCCTGACGCAATACACTCATCTCCTGCTCAATAATATGAGCAGGTCTCTTGTCAGCACACGCGAAATCAAGGCGGGCCAATATGGCATCAAAGTTCAATACTGTCCCGTGATTTGAAAGTATATCATTTGCTTTATTCGTTACCTTGTTCCTCAATATTGTCAAGGCAGCGAAATACTTACGGTTACCCCTAATGTACAAGCTCATTGTATTGTTAGCTGACACCCTCCAGCTAACATACTTGGTTGGTTTACCACTAAAGTCCGGTAAAGATTTTATGACATCCAAAGATTCGTCGCAATGAATCTGGGGATCTATTTCTTCTGTCCTATAATCCGTCACTGTTGCTGTCCTTGTAAGGTTCTTGATTTGTCTTTTCAAATCCGAGACCTCCAATCTAAGAGAAGCATTGGCAGCTGCTATCAATCGGGCTATAATTGTCTCATTATCTCCATTTACTGCTATCTTAGAAAAACTCTCTATCAAACTGTCCAGAATGTCGCACAAACCAATAAAATAATTTCCTCCTTAATTTAGTTCAAATTAATAAAATATCTTTCTCTTCAGTCTTTGTTTATTCTTTAAATACGGATACTTTTTTATTTCATGGTTATTACCACAATAATTGCAATAGTAAAGTCTCTCGTAACGGGGCAGACTCGGTTTATTGCCTATACAAATGTTTAATTTGTTTTAAAATTTTATGAAAATATTCTTAGTTATAATTCCTAGTTTTAATGTAAATACATAACTTATAAGCAAACAGCGACTCACTGTATTTGTCCTTCTGTTAGTTGTCCACTTTTATCTGGATTTGTTGATGATGTTAAAGAAATGTAACTGGTTGCGCTTTTGGTGTTTCAATTACTGATAGACAGTTTCAACCACTATTAAATCGCTACTTTGGTTTCAATACAATTTTTTTTTTTTTGTTTCCCATGAAGATATTTATTTTCGTTTATTTAAACATATCCCTTAGCATAGGTAATTTCACAAGTTTTTTGTTGTTGTTTATTTTTTCTCCTTCTTCTGAGGATACTTATTCTTTATTTAATCCCGTTATTTATTCGCGGATTATATTTTTTGCCTCCTGGAAGAATCGCCACTTAACTTTCTCACGAAGCGCGAAAGGCTTTTAAAAAATAAACCGTCTTGTTTGGTGGTTCAAATCAAATCTAAAAAATCATTATTGATCTTCTCTTATTTATAACTTATTTACTTACCACTACATACAATTGCTTTGTGCTTAAGTTCTAAACAATGTGAAGCTTAAATGTTTACATAAAACCAATTTCATCATTCGATGAAATAGGTTAAGCCTTGAAATGACTTGCCCTTGAAAAATCAATAAAAATAGCAACTGAATATTTGAGTTATTATTTACTTTAGCTTTTTCTGTTTAGGTTAAAAATGCAGAGCTTAGGATATTTGAGATACTCTCCACTTTAGCTCTTCCTGTTTAGAATTAAAATATGTGGTTACTAATTGCCAGTGTAGCAAAGACATATTTGAATCATATGCCTAAGTGGTTCAATGAAGCTATATTTGTTTACTTGGTGGTTAAGTGCTATGGGTGCAAGGTGGCGTTAACTTACACTTGAAATGCTGTTGTTGTTTGTTTTCTGTGCTTAATAGTGTAACAAGGCTGCGCAATAGTACATATACATATGGTTATATTCGGAACTAATTGTTCTTCGAGTTATGGCTTCCGAAACATAGAAAATTGCTTAGTCATAAAAGGGGCGGTGCCACGCCCATTTTTTTAGAATTTGAAGTTTTTCCTATTTATTGTTCTAAATCCACTTGGGAAATGAAATACCGTTGATATAAAGCCCTTTTTTGCTAAGATATGGCTTATTTTATTCGTCCGCGACCCTTGGGAAATGAAATACCGTTGATATACAGCCCTTTTTTGCTAAGATATGGCTTATTTTATTCGTCCGCGACCCTTTTAAAAATCTTTTATATAAAAGTGGGTGTGGTCCTTAACCGAATTCATTATTTTTTCTTCAAAGCATTCCTTATAGTAAGGGCAACCTCTCTGCCCAATTTTGTTACGATAGGTTTAACCATTTTTGATTTATGATTAATAATATTTGTAAAATTGATTTTATCACAAGTGCCAAGCCCATTTTAAACAATTTTTTCAAATTTTTATCAAGAGTCTCCATACCAGTCCACACATCAAATTTCAACATTCGAGGTCTATTATTTACTAAATAATCAGGTTTTTATGTTTTCCAAAATGGTATATATATAAAAAGTGGGCGTGATTATCATCCGATTTCGCTCATTTTAAATACCAATCTATTCTGGGTCCCGATAAGCTCGTGTACCACATTTCGTGAAGATATCTGAATATTTACTCAAGTTATCGTGTTAACGGGCAGACGGACGGACGGATATGACTCAATCAATTTTTTTTCGATACTGATGATTTTGATATATTCTTTTATACCTTATACCATTCCTTTATACCTGTACAACCAACCGTTATCCAATCAAAGTTATAATACCCTGTGTATAAGTACAGCAGGGTATAAAACGAAAGTCGAAAAAAAATTGCAAAGCGTCTACCCAACAAAATGGGCCAATGTCATGAAGCGGTATCCACTTACATTGAACTTCAGCCGGCAATATTCGAAGCCTTTGAAGAGATATCAGAAGGGAAAAACGACAAAACTTCAGCACAAGCTTCTCAGTTTCAAGCTGCTATTTCTAGCGTGCAATTCCAAATGTTGCTGTTGTTGTTGTAGCGATAAGGACACCCCCGAAGGCCTTGGGTAGTATTATCGATGTTGATGGTCCTTTGCTGGTTGCAGATCCGGTACGTTCCGGTAACAAACACAATAAAGGTACCGGCCCGACCATCTCGGGAAACGATTTGTTATGACCACATGAAACTTTTTGCCTATACCGCCCTCCCACCACCTAGATCCATCAGGAATTCGTGGTCGCCAGAGCCTCGGATGTTAATGAAGCAGGATTCGCCACGGTAGGTGAGGTTGACAATTGGGTTGGAGAAGCTATATAATGCGCTGGCAACTCCTTGAGAGAGTTGCGCTAACAAGAAACCACTCATCAGTAAACATCAATTAAATAGATGCAACGTTGATACTGAGAACGTCGACGATAATTATAGAATCGAATTCTATATTCCATTCGTTGATGCATTCATAACTCATATCAAGAGCCGTTACTTGAAACACCAATCAATTTTCGAAAATTTCGGTGTTTTGTTCCTCAAAACTAATACAACGCTGAAAAATGCAATAAACTTCATGAATTTAATGAAAGCGTTGTGAGTTGTTCCAATACTGAGGTTTGAACCCGAAACCCCCCGTAAATCCGCCACTGAACTTAACTAACCCCCACACGTCAGGTATTTTAATAATATGGGGGTTTAACGCGTGGAAAGAAAACAATTAATAAGATTAGTTTTTTGTATGTTTTCAGAAATATGTACGTGGTTGAAATATTGAAGCGGAATTTTAAACAAGGCTGTATAAATATTATAAAACAATTATCAAATAAGCGGTGTTAATTGACGTGCTCTTTGAAATTCTTAGAAGCTTATTCATAGTGTAGTTGTTGTTGTTCTCGCAAAGCTCCCAATGTCATACGTGGTATCTCCATTTCTCTTTAAAATCAAACATTTTAGTTTTTTCGAAGTCAGCTATTTGTACTCTGGTTAGCTAGCGCTTTGTTTTTGCTTTCTCGTTTTAAATTAAAATTTCCCAGCAGGAAAAAAGCCTACTAAGAGCTACAAGCTGGTTTCCAATAAAGCAGCGTGCTTTCTTATCTATCAATTTTCTTTGAAAAATGCTAACTATTTTGCATGGCATTGACCGTGGCCTCAAATTAATTGGTATCATTAAAGAGGGAGGACTGTAGACTCATGGCGGATATTCTGACTGGACATTGCCTTCTGGCGTCACAGGCTGTATAGTCAGTGATAGCAGATATAGAAAGTGCGGATTAGAGGAGGGAACGATCAAATACCTTTTACCCTCGTGCCCCGTGCTTGCCAAAGCAAAACTCCAGCTCTCAGGGGTGGTTTAGCTATCAGATTTAGAAGCAGCAAGAAGCATGGGTCTTAGGCCGGATCGTTAAAAACCTCATTATACAGAACATTTTTTTATCGAATTAAAATATGTCGAAAAAGGGAAAATTACCGAAAATGGCCGAAAAATGTCGAAATTGGTATTCTTAAAGCAAAACTCGGAAAATAAAATTTTAAGGCAGTGTTTTATTACATGGTTGCATATTCATACATACATGCACATTACTGGCACGTTGAATTTTCGGTTACAACAGAAAATTGCTTTCATTAATTTCAAATTAAAGACAAAAATTTATTATTTTATTATAAATTAACCTAATTTCGGATTTTCTAAACAAACTAAATTCATTTCAAAGCTACATTTTAACAACCATAAATATATGGAAGTTACAAATAAATTACGGATGCTTTAGCATAGCGAAGTGGAATATGCTAAATTTCTCAAAACTTCAATTTTTGTACACTCTGTCTTTTTGTTAAGAATATTTCGAATGCGTTGTTTTATCTTTTGATATACTTTTTATGTTTTGTTCCATCTTCAGTACTAATTAAGCTGATTTTATTTTTGGTAACTATATATTCATCTCTCAAATAAGTTATTAATTTATATACTCCAACATGAGACTTATCAATTAGTATTTTTAGCCTTCTATGCCATGCTTCCACTGAATTCTGAGTCGTTGGAATATTAGTATTTATATGATAATATATTGACCAAAACGTAGTTGGATAGCTCAGGTTACTTGTTGCGTTTACTCCAACTGATTTTCGTTTTCTTGATGTTCCTATAATATAGTTCTTTTCGAACCACTTTAAACTTCCCGAGCAGTCCTTATCCATGTGTGGCTTGAGTTCATTTTAATATTCTGATATTTCATCTGGATTCAAATATGCTAAACTTTTTAACATACGCAGTTGTAAGGAAAAGTTTTAGTATTCGTCTGTGCCATATTTCGAGGCAAGTTTCTGATTTTGAATCTTACGCCGCAAAGATCTGCCCGAAATGGAAGAAACACCCTTTATTGGCTGTACTAGGAAAATATGATTTGGTAACCGATATTATAGCCTTTTCTAAATTACTAATAATAATATTCGGATTGAGGTTTACATTATGGTTACAGGCCAGTCGATGAATTTCGTAAAACACCTCGTCGTAGCACTTTTTTGTCTTGCTGCTCATTATAAAAAAATGACAGGTACAACTTGTTCATTTATAGATGCATGAATGGTGAAAAGCTGCCGCATTATTGTCGGTACCACTTTAAATGTACCGTCCATTAGCCAAACACGTAATTTTTCTAGTAGTTTTAAGTTTGATACACTTCCAAAGATTAAAATCTGTTCATTTTCAAAACTTTTGTCAGATAACAAAAATCTTTCACCTTCAACATTTTCAAGCATTTCTGGTATAGTTATTTCATGTAAGCTTTTAGGTTCTTTTAACATATTATTTCGTACTCTTTTAATATTTTGCAAGCAATTCCTATGTTTTGGCAAATATATTCTATACGCGGGGTGACACTGGACTATTGCGAAATTAGTTATTTTTGATGGTTTATCATTAGTGTGTTTTGCGCGCGCTTTCAGATTGGCGTTTGTTTTATAAATTTTATACTCAAATGCAAGCGGATCATGAGAGTGTTGCTCGTGTCTTGCAATTCAATTGATTTTTTTTTCGAAATTCCAATAAAACACATTGTTATCTTGTTTTTCCAAATGAAAAACGAATCCATCTAGCACTAGCTAATTTTTCCCTTTATTAGAGGTAGGTTGAACTGGCCGGTCCATGAGGACCTCACATAGACTGATTGAGTCCGTAGTGTTTTTATTAGAGGTAACAGTAACAATATTTACTACTATCTATCTAGACATTATACACGATTATAAATGGAACGCTCAACGATGAAGAAAGACCAACTAATAATTTAGATTTAATAAAACCATAGAATTAACCATTCAGCTTTGTTGATTTTAAGAAATTTACCGTTGTCTCAGTGAGCTAAACCACGGTAGAGACATCACTTGCCAAAATAACTCGATGAATTTTTGATTCGATACATCAACTTGCATACCAATTTTCACAAGACACACTTTAACACAAAGTTCTAAAATCCTTTTGAACAATAAGTATGTGTAAGCCAACACTTAACTGCGTTTTTTTGTGCATTTTAAGCATGTCTGTCAAATTTACTACTCGTTTTTACACATTGATAAGTAGCGATGTCGATCGATATATGGAACATTTATTCATCGAGAAAAACCGCCTATGTCTTGATCGATGTTTTTCTTGGAGTTGTAAACAATACATTCTCGCACTAGCTGGAAGAGTATATTATTATTTACTTTTATTGAGGAAAGCTGATGATTTGTTGTGCATATTTAGGTTTACCGTTAGCCCGCATATATTAAGTTGGAGCATTTACAGGAATAACCCTGTGCCAAGCAGAAAGAAAAATACTTCCTACGAAAGAGTAAATGTATACAAAACATTTCGAAACAATGTAATGAATGATGTGTAAAATTCGCGCAAATTTGACACATCATTCATTACATTGTTTCGACATTTTTTTCTTCGGCATTTAACTTTTCGATATTTTAATTTTCGACATTTTTGGTTTTCGACATTTTCTTTTTCGACATTTTTCTTTTTCGGCGTTTTTAGTTTCGACATTTAAATTTTTCACATATCGTACCAGACCCTCTTAGAAAGCTTCTAGTATTTGCTGGTTTTTATAGAGGTTTTAGTTGGGTCGTTAAACAACTTCTGGAAAAACTATAGACTCAGGAGGTCTTCACATATCGGTCGGTTCAACCCCACACAATCTTAGTCTAAAAAATAACATGCGAAACTGCGTGAATAGACAAATATTATTTGATGGATCACAATTTTTTTGTATAATAGTTTTTTAACTTAAAGTTATTTCGGTTTGATTTTTTTGCCATTTCTCTGTTACAGTGGGTGCCGCGGCAACGTTGCATTACTCTCGTAGGCTTTTTTGGCAATTCATTATTTTTTCTCCAGCGCTGCTTTCGTTTATGCTGACTCATTCAAACCAACGCTTCGCCCGTCCAATACATATATGAAAAGCCCATAACGAAACAGCGTTTAACTAAAAAATTTTCACGTTCAGAAAACACCAAAAACTAGTTGACTTTTCCAAATGTGCCGATGCAATTTTTAGTTTTTACCAAGTGTTGTTGTTTTGTTTGTGTTATAGCAATAGAGACACTCCCCGAAACCTTTGGGGAATGTTGCGTAAGTTCCGGTAACAAGCACCATTAAGGAAAAATTTCGTACATTTCGAAACGATTAAGTGTGACCACCAGGAACCCTCTGGGCCATCCCACACCTCACCCTCTAGTTCCATTAGGAACTTTGGGTCGCCACAGCCTCGCGAGCTAAAGAAACAAGATTCGTCACGTGTAGATAAAATGAAAAATTGGCTTTGAGAAGCTACATATTGCGCTAGCAATCCCTTGAATCATTGGGGTATTTAGTAGCCTCTTAAGACAGGTATACCTGCCGCGTATTTACTATAAAGCCTCCAACAAAATGGCAGTTTTTAGTTTAGCTTATATGCGAATTTAATATTGTTTATGCTCTCTATCTTTGTACTTAGAGAAATTCGCAATGGCCATGGATCCTTTTTATCACCCTCCTAGATTTTTATAATATTTTCGCTGACTAGTATGTAGTAGCTTCAATTTTTTGCACTAACATCCTTTTTTATACCCAGCTGCTGGTCTTACGAGAGGGGAGCGGGAATGGGGGGTTTCCGCCGGGCCCTGGGTTTCTCAGGGGGCCCGCGATTTAGAGGGACTAAGACATTTTTTTTTAATTCAGGAGAGTCTTTAGTTGTTCCACTTGCAAACTTGAAGCCGAATTTTAAAAGCAAAGAATATTGATAATGATTTTTAACCTGGGCCTGAGGAGACTATAAAAACTTCAAACAAAAATGTATTTTTACATGAATCAGAAATCGTAAAGTTTTCGTGGTGACACTGATGAAAGTTCATCTTCAAAAAGTCTTCCAACAATACCACCAACTCTATATCGAAGTCCAGATTATTTAAACGACTTCGATATCGGTACCGTGAATAGTTAGTTTTTGCGATCTGAAGAAGTCAACGAAGTAATTCGTCGAAGTAATAAAAAGTGTCCTGTTATTTTTCCACGTGATTGTCATGACGAGGCATTTCCTACCTCGTTTTTAAACAGAATCTTGCCAAATGGAGAGAAAGTGGAGCGTGACTGGTTAGTGTGGAGTGCCAGTTGCAATGTTTTTATTGCCTACTATGTCGTCTATTAAGCACCAATTCTTTAAATTTACCTAAAATTTGTTCTGCGGATATTCGAAATTCCAGGTGTGGAAGAAGCTATACGATAAACTGCCATCACACAAAAATACTCAAGATCACATTAAATGTTATATTCAATGGCGATCTTTACAAAATCTAATTCAAACGGAGGCTACAATTGATACACTTAGCAATGACCAGCTAATCACTGAAACTGAAAAGTGGAAAGAAATTTTATATAGAATTTTGGACGCTATTTTATTTTTGGGTGAAAGAGGTCTAGCTTTCCAAAGCGAAAGTATATATCTTGGTGAAAGAAACGATGGACATTTTTTGGGCATCTAAGATCTCATAGCCAATATGATCCGATATTTAGAGATCATTTTGAGAAAGTTAGGATTTCACAGCAGCAGCACAAACGCTTACAAGTTCATTATATTTCCCCAGACATTCAGAACGAGTTTATAGAAATGTGTGCAAAGCACGTGAGGGAACTATATTAGATCAAGGAAAAAAGCCAAGGGTTTTTTGCTATTATTGTTGATGCTATACCTGATGCTTATCACGTTAACTACGTTCATTTTGCGCTAACTCCATTTCAATTCGAAAGCAACAAATTTTACAATTCAAGAACGGTCTTTGGCTTTCGTGAATTGTAACCAAAACACAGGTCAGAAAATCGCTGATCTAATTTGCCATACTTGATTGAAGATTGTCGTGCATAAGGGTACGATAACGGCGCCAATATGAAAGGAGCTTACAACGGAGCAAGACGTCACATTCTCGACAAAAACTCGAATGCTAATTACTCGCCTTGTGCAACCCGCAGTCTCAATTTATGTGGTGTTGATGCTGCAGAATGTTGTACGGCTGCAATTACTTTCTTCGGAGTGGTACGAAAATGTTTTACTATTTTCAGCAGCACTCCACAACGATGGGACATCCTCATAAAAATGTACCGAGCTCTCTTCATAGTCTCTCAGCCAAAAGCCAATTTTGACTGCGCAAGCATGTGGAGATTTTACCGGCATTCTCAAGTACATCAACAAGTTCGAATGTATCTTGCTGTCCTCAATTTGATTCAAAATACTGACTACAACTAATGAACGAAATGTGGTCCTGCAAGCTAGAGACACCACCATAGAGGGTCTACCACGATATCCCCAAAATCAAAATCCCCCATAAAAAATTCCCCAAATCAAAAGCCCCAAAATTGAAATCGCCAAAGTAAAAATCTCCAAAATCAAAATCCCCAACACCAAATCCCCATTTTATGTGTGAAATAAATTCAAATTAGGTTTAAAATCGCCGCGACCAAAAAAGGCTAATAATCCATACCAACTTTCTGCATAGGCGCTTATAAAAAATAACCCTGGGCTACGCCATCCAAGTCCCGACGTGTGTCCTTCTGTATTTAATATGATTGAATTATTGCGATTAATAGTTCCACATATACATAGTCATAAAATTAAAATATGGTTATACATACATAAATATGAATTTTAGCTCAGATCGAACAATGTTTTTGCTATTTTTTACACGGTAATATTGTTTATTCAAACCATGGAAATTTTGTTTGGGGATTTGATTTTGGGGATTTTTTCTTTGGGGATTTTTACTTTGGAGATTTTGATTTTCGGGATTACTTATTTGGTGATCTTTTTTCCTTGGGGATTTTGTGTTTGGGGATTTTTTTTTCGGGGATTTTGTGGCACTCCCCACCATAGACGTTGAGGTCCGAAATCTAGATGCCTTAATAGCTGATTTGAAGTTGATCAGAAACCAAAGGGAAACAATTTTAAGCGAATGCAAAACAGTTCCAATTCAATTGAACATCTCGCCAAAGTTTCCGGACATTCGAAAGAGAAAATCCAAAAACGTCCTGAAGATAATTTAAATGAGATGATAACGGATGATTCAGAGTATGATTTTAAAAACAATACATTCATGGTGATCGTTGATTCGGTAATCACTGGCATTACTGAACGATTTGCAGCCATGAGAAATTTGATCGAGACGTTTTCCTTTTTGTGGCAATTTGAATACATGGATGAATCTACGGTTCGGCCGAGCGCAGCAAAATTTGTTGAAAAATACATGTCGGACATTTTTCAAAGCTTAGAATGCGAAATAATTCACTTGAAACACAATTACAAAGCAAATTTTGATAAAGGTCTGTCGCCATTGAATTGCTAAATGCCATCTATGTTCAAAATCTGTATACAATTTTCCCCAACATTTGTGTTGCTTTACGTATCTTTTGCACTATACCTGTCACTGTAGCTAGTGCAGAACGTTCCTTCAATGTCCTTTCAAGAATCAAAAACTTTCATAGATCGCGTTCATCTCCAGAGCGAGTTTCAGGACCTGCCACTCTTTGTGTTGAATCCGTTTTGTCAAGACAGTTAAATTTTGATATTATTATAAAACATGTTGCAGCGCAAAAAGGAAGAAAAACCACTCTTTGATATCCGAACCTTCTATATTGAATAATTAAAATTTATAATCATCATTTAATTTATCAAAAATGTATTAAAATGTTACCAAATGACTAGAAAAGATTATTCGAAACAATAAATAAAAAATAAATGTAAGGCGCGATAACCTCCGAAGAGATCTAAGGCCGAGCTTCTCTTCCAATTTGCGTCGTGCTCCTCTTGATTTTTCCCTACAAATTGGCCGGACGGGACCTACATGTTTTATGCCGACTCCGAACGGCATCTGCAAGGCAGATGAGTTTTCACTGAGAGCTTTTCATGGCAGAAATACAATCGGAGCGCTTGCCAGACACTGCCGAGGGGCGACCCCGCTTAGAAAAATTTTCTTCTAATTGAAAAATCTTATTTCTAAAATTTTTTGATGTTGCTTTGCCCGGGAGTTGAACCCAGGGCATACGGTGTGATAGGCGGAGCACGCTACCATCACACCACGGTGGCCGCCACAAAAAAACAATAAAACAGTATAGTTTGACGAATATTATCAACACTAAGCGATACTATCATCACTAAGCCGATACTAAGCAGCCACTCGTATGTACGTAATCAAATCAATCATCATGTACACACATACATACGAGGCAGCAGAGAGATACCCACAAACGTATGTCATCATCAGCCGGTGTTGTACTCACTTATACACCCGCATATGGCTACAAACTACAAATATAGATGTATATATTTTTGATGACTGACAATATTTTAAATTTTTGATAATTAACCATAAACAATCTTAAAATAATAAACTTCTAAATTTAACAAGGATATTTATTATAAGTAGATAACCCTACAAACGCAATCACCACCATCACCAGAAGGTGAAACAAACCCAAAATACGTTAGACTACAGAACCCGCCGCGAAAATTCCGAAATACCCTCTATTGAGCGCAATAGAGACACAACTCGGCCTAGAGTCCGTCGCGAGAAATTAGAAATTCGCACTATATAGAACAAAGTAGAAATACTTCCGGAAGTAGATCTCGCCGTTAAAATCTAGAGTAATCGATACACGGCAACATAGAGTCCGTCGCGAAAACTTAGAAATTCGCTCTGCAGAGCAAAGTCGTAATACACCGAACATAGGTCTCGCCGTAAAAATCCCGAAATTCGCTCGGCTGAGCGAATACTCAATACACGGCATAAATAGATCTCGTAGAACAGTCCGTAGAAGAGGTCGTGTAGAAAACTCTAGACAAAGTCGTCAAAGTAAATTCCGAGTACATCGTCATAGAGTAAATTTACAAAATAGAAGAAATGAAAATGAAAGGCAGGCTGGGAGAAATCGCTCAATGAGAGAAAAATGAGGTCGAGAGAACGAAGATATAGTGAATGAATTAGGATTACCAGATTTTCGACAGACATATTTTAGGAATATTAAGAAGGGACCAATAGAGGTTTGCGTTTGGTATGATGGGCTTTGGTTTCCGTACCAAGTACTGTCCTCAAATTTCAGTTTAATTTCTCAAAGTCATCCAGACGTTGCATCTGCCTTTTATTTATCTGATAAATTTCCCATTGTTTTTGTTTTTATCGGCCTATTGATAAATCATTCAAGGTTAGAATCGAGCTCAAGGCCAGAACAATCATTTTTTTCTAATAAGAATTATTGTTATTTTTTAATTTTTCTAAATTTGAAAAATTGTATTTTGTTTTTGGAATAGTAAGTAGAAAATTTTTCAGACAACCTGCCATAGTTGTGCAGATAGATCCATTTCAAAGGGTGCTAAGCCTTCATCATCAGTACGTTTTAGGCATGCTCCGCTAACCATTTAGCTATACAGCGGTGGTTTGTTTGACTGGCAAATTTGCTACTTCTATTCCTTTTTACCAACTATATTTATTCAGTGTTGCGCCATTTGGTGCAAATCACTGATAATGCTGGATTTTTGTTTATTGTAAATTACTTTGTTTGACATTCCCAAGTTCTCATGGTTTATTAACAATTGTTTTTGTTTTTATCGGCCTATTGATAAATCATTCAATGTTCGAATCGAGCTCAAGGCCAGAACAATAATTTTTTTCTAATGATAATTATTGTTATTTTTTAATTTTTCTAAATTTGAAAAATTGTATTATGTTTATGGAATAGTAAGTAGAAAATTTTTCAGACAACCTGCCATAGCTGCGCAGATAGATCCATTTCGAAGGGTGCTAAGCCTTCATCATCAGTACGTTTTAGGCATGCTCCGCTAACCATTTAGCTATACAGCGGTGGTTTGTTTGACTGGCAAATTTGCTACTTCTATTCCTTTTTACCAACTATATTTATTCAGTGTTGCGCCATTTGGTGCAAATCACTGATAATGCTGGATTTTTGTTTATTGTAAATTACTTTGTTTGACATTCCCAAGTTCTCATGGTTTATTAACAATTGTTTTTGTTTTTATCAGCCTATTGATAAATCATTCAAGGTTCGAATCGAGCTCAAGGCCAGAACAATAATTTTTTTCTAATGATAATTATTGTTATTTTTTAATTTTTCTAAATTTGAAAAATTGTATTATGTTTATGGAATAGTAAGTAGAAAATTTTTCAGACAACCTGCCATAGCTGCGCAGATAGATCCATTTCGAAGGGTGCTAAGCCTTCATCATCAGTACGCTTTAGGCATGCTGCGCTAACCATTTAGCTATACAACGGTGGTTTGTTTTACTGGCAAATTTGCTACTTCTAGTCTGAAATCCGCTGAAGATGGTATATATAAATTCTGTGTTACTTGCGGAAATGCAGTTAAAACGAACACTCGTCCAAACATATGTTTGTCTAATGGTTTAGATTTTCCAGACCTCCCAGAATGTCTAAAAGATCTTACGCCTTTAGAGGAAATCTTAATAATGCCCAGATTACCTTTTAGGACTATTCGTCCTTTGCGATAGCAACGACAGGGCTCATTACGGGGGCTGTAGTTAACATTACTATTTCAGTTAACGAAATTATTACTTCCCTCCCAAGGTCATTCGATCAAGCCCATGTGATTCAAATCCATTTAAGAAGACGTATGGAGCATAATCATGACTATAAGACTGATACCATACGTCCCGCAAAAATTATGGAAACCTTGCGATATTTAGTTAATACCCCTCTTAAAATGCTCAGTAACACCTTTCATTTGATACCCATATCGTACAAACAAATTCTAGAGTCAGCCCTGGTCCACCTTTATGGCGATATCCCTAAATGGCGTCCATCCATAGAACTATGGCCTACTCTCTCTTAAAATACTCTTTAATGCCTTTCATTTGATACACATGTCATACAAACACATTCCAGGGTTTCCCCCGGCGCTTCCCAAGGCAGTCGGTTCGATGTACCGGAGCGACTCTGGATTTTTCCCGACCAAGGACTGTCATTTCAGTGTAACCCCATTTAATTTGTTTCGTCCCTCCCACAAATTGTCATCCTCCCAGCAGCTCCTTGCAGCAGGACTGCTCCATATTATCTTGCTCCGGGAAGGTATCGAATCCAATCCGGGTCCGTCTCCTGACCTCGGTCCTGAGAAATGGTTTTGCTGCATCTGCCGGAAAAGAATCTTTTTAGGACGGTCATACTCTGTTCAGTGTGTCTCGTGTAAGGGATGGTTGCATCGGACAGGTTGTTCTGGGCTTGATCCCAAAACCCGACGTCCACGTAACTTTTATAAATCTTTTGTGGCTCCTTGCTGTTCACGCCCAAGGGCGTCCCGTAGTCTACGTCTAAGCGCCCCCCCATTACCTTCCAGCAGCCCCGCTGCTCAGCAAGCCACAACAAGTACCCGCTGCTGCTCGCGCCTTACGGCGCCAACAACTCAAACAGCTGCTACCACTCATAACTACAATCTTCGTAGTAGAGTCGGAAGCAATGCTGAGCAACAGCCCCTGCCCCCGTCTTCTCGCCCCCTCTTTTCCGGCAGCAATCGTGTAGGTCAGGGAAACAGACTCTTAGTCCCTACCTCCGTTTGCACCGTTTGCCAGCACAGAATATATATGTTTGCGACATCCGCCCAATGCAGCTCCTGCCTCGGGTGGTGCCACTTTCCTAGATGTTCTGGTCTCCGCGACGGCAACCCCTCGGCGGGTTTCATCGCGCCATGTTGCCAGGTCGCTAACCCAAATCATCCGGGTACCCCAATGCTTGCCCAAGGACGCCCAGTCCCAGGGCCACAACAGCAATTGCGTCCTGGCCTTCCTGAACCCAGGCGTAGTCACCCTTCACTTACCCCCAGAGTGGCGACGTCTCCCCTCATGCACTTCAGAATTCTGCAGTTAAACTGTAATGGACTAACTGGGAAGATTACGGAGATAGTCAATTTCATGAAGCGGCACAACATCCGCATTGCTGCGATTCAAGAGACTAAACTCACAGCACGATCTGCATTGCAGACCTGCTCTGGGTATAATGTCCACAGAAAAGATCGCGAGAGCGGAAATGGAGGCGGCCTCGCGTTTATAATACACCACTCTGTGCAATATCACATATTTGATCCTGGCATCGACCGCAGGGACAACGTCTTAGAACGTCAAGGCCTATCTGTCCGGTCAGGCGATGCAAACCTAGAAATCATCAACATCTACATCCCCCCTGCCACCTGTTGCCCCGGTGGATACCACCCTAATATTAGAGCCTTACTCACTGGAAACAATCGCATTATTTTAGGCGACTTCAATGCCCATCATGATCTATGGCATTCAAATTTGCGGGCGGACAGTAGGGGCGAGATGTTGGCGGATCAAATAGAAGAAACGACGTTCTGCACAATAAACGGAGACGCCCCCACACGTATGGTAGGAAGCTGTCACAGTTCGCCAGATATCTCAATCGTGAGCGCAGAACTCGTAAACTGCGTCAACTGGCAGCCGATGGTATCATTGTCATCCGACCACCTGCCTATACTTGTTTCTCTCGAGCGTACCGCCGACTTCATCGTCACCGAAAAACGCACTTTCATAAACTTTAAAAAAGGAAAGTGGGGAGAATATAAATCCTTTACAGACAACCTCTTTGCTGCCCTCCCTATTCCGACTGATGCCCGCCAAGGGGAGCGTGCCTTCCGCAAGGTCATTGAATCCGCCTCTGCACGTTTCATTCCCGCCGGGAGAATTCCCGAAATCCGGCCCCACTTCCCGGCGGAGGCCGCAAACTTAGCGAGAGAACGTGACCTTATAAGGCAGCTTGATCCAGGCGACCCCCAAATAAGGGATATAAACCAACGCATCAGATTGCTTGTGGATGAACACAAGCGGGCGAAATGGGAGGAGCACCTAAGAGGTTGTAACCTCTCTACCGGTGTGGGTAAACTTTGGTCCACCGTAAAGTCCCTATCGAATCCGACTAAGCACAAAGACAAAGTTTCCATCGCCTTTGGCGACAAAGTGCTGTCGGATGCGAAAAAATGCGCGAGCGCTTTCTGCCGACAATATATAATGCATTCTACGGTCGACAAAGTTAGACGGAGGGCCAACAGACACGCACATAAACACAAATTCAGCGCGTCACCAATCACCATCACCGCTAAAGAGGTTGAGGACGCCATTGGTCGCGCTAAACCATCCAAAGCAGTGGGCCCAGACGGCATAGCCATGCCGATGCTTAAAAGCCTAGGGAAAGAGGGTTTCAAATATTTAGCGCAGGTCTTCAACCTGTCTCTTTCCACCTTTGTCATACCCGAGAAATGGAGAATGGCCAAGGTGGTCCCGCTACTAAAGCCTGGTAAACCAGCTAACATAGGAGAGTCGTATCGTCCGATATCTCTCCTATCGCCAGTAGCAAAGACGCTCGAAGCCATTTTGCTCCCTTATTTCCAAGCAAATTTGCAACTAGCCTCCCATCAGCATGGCTTCAGAAAACTCCATAGCACTACCTCCGCGCTAAATGCCATTAGTACCCAGATAAATTGCGGTTTAAATCAAAACCCCCACCATAGAACAGTACTCGTAGCGCTAGACCTATCAAAAGCTTTTGATACGGTCAACCACGGCTCGTTACTGCAAGACCTGGAAGGGTCTACCCTTCCCCCATGTCTTAAAAGGTGGACCGCAAATTATCTGGGTGGTCGGCAGGCATCGGTGCTATTTAGAAACGAAACATCAAAGCCAAGGAAAATTAAACAAGTGGTGCCACAGGGTGGTGTCCTATCCCCACTTTTGTTTAATTTCTACATATCTAAACTACCCTCACCACCGGAAGGAGTCACAATCGTTTCCTACGCCGATGACTGCACAGTAATGGCCACAGGCCCAGGCCCACAGATCGATGAGCTATGCAATAAAATAAACGGCTACCTCCCTGATCTCTCCAGTTTTTTTGCCTCGCGAAACCTGGCATTATCACCGACTAAATCTTCCGCGACCTTATTTACAACATGGACGTCCCAAATGTCGACAATTTTGAACATCCACGTCGATGGCTCTACGCTACCGACTGTCCTACACCCCAAAATCTTGGGTGTGACGTTTGATCAGGATCTACATTTTGGTGAGCACGCAGCCGCAATTGTTCCGAGAATTCAGAGTCGTAACAAAATCCTAAAATCCCTTGCTGGCAGTACCTGGGAAAAAGATAAAGAAACGCTCATGACTACATACAAAGCAATTAGCCAGCGGATTACGTGCTACGCGTCACCCATATGGTCGCCAAGCCTAAAAATTACCCACTGGAAGAAGCTACAGGCCTGCCAAAATACTGCTCTCAGAATTGCCACGGGCTGTCTTCTTATGTCCCCAGAACACCATCTACATAATGAGGCGAGAATACTCCCCATCAGGGAAAGAAACGAGATGCTGACCAAACAGTTCCTGTTGAATACCCAGAAACCTGGGCATCCCAACAGACATCTGATTGACGAGCCAGCACCGCCTAGGGGCTTAAGGAGTCATCTCCGTAAGCATTTTGAGGAAATACGGCATCTGAGAACACAGCCGTATAAAGCGAAAAAACACAAGCAGGTCCTTGGTGAACTCCACAAACAGGCGTCGGACCTTTATGCCGGGAATTGCCCGGTGAACCCAGTACTCAAAGTAAAGTATCCAAAACTTGCGGAAGAGGAACGCATACTCCCCAGGGAAACGCGTGTCACTCTGGCTCAACTTCGTTCTGGATACTGTAACAGGTTAAACTCTTACCTATCCAGAATCAACCCCGACATACAAAATGTATGCCCCACTTGCAATGTGTCCCCACATGACACCAACCATCTCTTTAATTGTAATGTGGAACCAACGCCTCTAACACCCCTTTCCCTATGGTCCACCCCTGTTGAAACAGCAAGTTTCCTTGGACTCCCGTTAGAGGATATTGATGACAGTTTGTGATCGGTCGCGTCTGTTAGGTGGGGCGAAGCACTGCTACAACAACAACAACAGGGTTTCCCTCGGTTCATTTTCCTAAATGGTTATTTTCCCTTATGTTGTCACCATAGCTCTCAACTGAGTATGTAATGTTCGGTTACACCCGAACTTAACCTTCCTTACTTGTTTTTTTTTTTTGTAATTCTTTTTTTTTCTTCTCGTTTTACATTTTCTATTTTTTTTCCCCTTTTTTTCTATATTTATTTTGGTTACTTACAGTTTTCGCGTTTTCCTCTTGGTTTTTAATTTTGTTAAATTTGCGTGTTTACCCACTCGCCGCTCGCTATCGCGAGTGAGTGATCGCGGTGACGTTTCAAAATTTCATGGAACCTTTGCTCAGGCAGTAAATGGTATTTTTATGAGTAAGCAAAGACATATGCATGTAAATTTCTCTTCCTCACAGGTCCCCAGCAGTTTGAAGGCGCCTACAATGCTGATGTACTGAGATCAGGTGTGTGAGAAAAATTACCATTGTTTATGTTCCATTTACTTACATATGTGCCAATGACCGATATACCTAATGCCTTAGCCTAGATATACTTTTAATTTTCGCTTAGCATTTGAATTTTTTCATATGTATAAATTTGTTTTTTTTTTTTTCTTGTAATTTTTAAGATATTTAAAGACATAGATAGATACGGTAACCATTAGGGTGTGTCTGTTTGCGTACACCAGATTATTTTACTCGTTAACTTCTTTTTTGTCAAATTTATTTTTTTATTGTATTTTTTGTATCAAATACCAAGTTTAAATAATATGTGGTTTTTTGCTTGTATTATATATTTCGACTAATTTTCAAATTTTTTCCTTTTTATACCTTTCATGAAAATGAAATGGTATATTAATTTCGTCCTTAAAGGAAGATAGATAGACCCACCATTAAGTATACCGAAATATCAATCAAAATCAGGTTGAAGAGCTGAGTTGATTTAGCCATGTCCGTCTGTCCGTCTGTCTGTTTGTATGCAAACTAGTCCCTCAATTTTTGAGATATCTTGATAAAATTTGGTGAGCGGGTGTATTTGGGTGTCCGATTAGACATTTGTCGGAACCGACCGGATCGGACCACTATAGCATATGTCCTCCATACAACCGATTTTTCAGAAAAAGAGGATTTTTGTAACATCTTACCCAATTTAACAGATTGAAGCTTCAAACTTCACCATATACTTTCGTATATTCCACATATTGTTGCCTGAAAAAATTGATGAGATCGGTCGTATATAATATATATCCCCCACAACCGATTTTTCAGATAAGGAACTTTTCGTAATTACTGCCCTATTTTAAGAGCTAGAGGCTTCAAATTACAACAAATGCTTACGTATATAGCATATATTGTTGTCTGAAAAAATCATAAAGATCGGTGGTATATATAGTATATATATGGTGGTATATATAGTATATATATATAGTATATATATATATATTCGTAAACTTTAGCCCCATTTTAACAGCTTGAAGCTTCAAATTTCACCGAATACTTACGTATATAGCATATATTGTTGTCTGAAAAAATCATAGAGATCGGTTGTACATATAGTATATATCTCATACAACCGATTGTTCAGATAAGAAACTTTTCGCAATTTCTACCCGATTTTAACAGCAATAAGCTGAAAATTTCACCAATTGCTTACGTATATAGCATATATTGTTGTCTGAAAAAATCATAGAGATCGGTTGTATATATAGTATATATCTCATACAACCGATTGTTCAGATAAGAAACTTTTCGCAATTTCTACCCCATTTTAACAGCTATAAGCTTCAAATTTCACCAAATGCTTACGTGTATAGCATATATTGATGTCTGAAAAAATCATAGAGATCGGTTGTATATATAGTATATATCTCATACAACCGATTGTTCAGATAAGAAACTTTTCGCAATTTCTACCCCATTTTAACAGCTATAAGCTTCAAATTTCACCAAATGCTTACGTGTATAGCATATATTGATGTCTAAAAAAATCATTGAGATCGGTGGTATACATAGTATATATCTCATACAACCGATTGTTCAGATAAGAAACTTTGCGCAATTTCTGCCTCGTTTTAACAGCTAGAAGCTTCAAATTTCAGAAAATGCTTACGTATATAGCATATATTGTTGTCTGAAAAAATCGTAGAGATCGGTGGTATATATATTATATACTTCATATAAATTGTCATTTTTTTTTACGGCTAGAAGCTTCAAAATTCATCAAATTTCATCAAATAGTTACGTTTACGTTATATATTGTTGAAATACGTGATTCGTAGTCATAGTTTTTACATGCAGACCACAAAAAACGTGAAGCTTTGCATCCTCACACAGATTACCTACCTATTTTTTTATTTTATATTTATCTTAAAAATCGTTAAGGTATGTAGATCTGTTCACTATATATTTCTTATCTTATACATCCGATTATTCGGAGATTACGAACGGGATAAGATTATTGTTCAGCCCCATTCATGAAAAGTATGAAGTCTTCGGCACAGCCGAAGACAGTCCCGTTCTTACTTGTTTTATACTCAGTTGAGCAGAGCTCACAGAGTATATAAACTTTGATTGGATAACGGTTGGTTGTACAGGTATAAAGGAATCGAGATAGATATAGACTTCCATATATCAAAATTATCAGGATCGAAAAAAAATTTGATTGAGGCATATCCGTCCGCCAGTCCGTCCGCCCCTCCGTTAACACGATAACTTGAGTAAATTTTGAGGTATCTTGCTGAAATTTGGTATGTAGGTTCCTGAGCACTCATCTCAGATTGCTATTTAAAATGAATAATATCGGACTATAACCACGCCCACTTTTTCGATATCGAAATTTTCGAAAAACCGAAAAAGTGCGATAATTCATTACCTAAGACGGATAAGGTGATGAAGCTTGGTAGGTGAGTTGAGCTTATGACGCAGAATAGAAAATTAGTAAAATTTTGGACAATGGGCGTGGCACCGCCCACTTTTAAAAGAAGGTAATTTAAAAGTTTTGCAATCTGTAATTTGGCAGTCGCTGAAGATATCATGATGAAATTTGGCAGAAACGTTACTCCTATTACTATATGTATTCTTAATAAAAATTAGCAAACTCGGAGAACGACCACGCCCACTTTTAAAAAAAAATTTTTTGTTAAGTCAAATTTTAACAAAAACATTAATTTATTTACAGTATATAAGTAAATTATGTCAACATTCCACTCCAGTATTGATATGGTGCAACAAAATGCAAAAATAAAAGAAAATTTCAAAATGGGCGTGGCTCCGCCCTTTTTCATTTAATTTGTCTAAGATACTTTTAATGCCATAAGTCGAACAAAAATTTACCAATCCTTGTGAAATTTGGTAGGGGCTTAGATTCTGGGACGATAACTTATTTCTGTGAAAAAGGGCGAAATCGGTTGAAGTCACGCCTAGTTTTTATGCACAGTCGACAGTCTGTCCTTCCGCTCGGCCGTTAACATGATAACTTGAGCAAAAATCGATATATCTTTACTAAACGCAGTTCACGTACTTATCTGAACTCACTTTGTATTGGTATAAAAATTGGCCGAAATCCGACTATGACCACGCCCACTTTTTCGATATCGAAAATTACCAAAAACGAAAAAAATTCCATAATTCTACACCAAATACGAAAAAAGGGATGAAACATGGTATTTGGATTGGTTTATTGACGCAAAATATAACTTTAGGAAAAAAATTTTTAAAATGAGTGTGACACCTACCATATTAAGTAGAATGAAATGAAAAAGTTCTGCAGGGCGAAATAAAAACCCTTGAAATCTTGGCAGGAATACTGTTCTTGGTATTATATATATACATAAATTAGCTGTATCCAACAGATGATGTTCTGGGTCACCCTGGTCCACATTTTGGTCGATATCTGGAAAACGCCTTCACATATACAACTACCACCACTCCCTTTTAAAAGCCTCATTAATACCTTTAATTTGATACCCATATCGTAGAAACACATTCTAGAGTCACCCCTGGTCCACCTTTATGGCGATATCTCGAAAAGGCGACCACCTATATAACTACCACCACTCCCTTTTAAAACCCCCATTAACACCTTTAATTTGATACACATATCATACAAACACATTCTAGAGTAACCCCTGGCCCACCTGGATCATGATATAAAAAATCGTGTACTCAGTCAGGGTTATTTAAACGTAGCTATTCGTAACAGTAATTTGGTTGAGAGTATTTTTCATCCTGACACCGCGTTAGCGTTGAACGCGAAAGATCTGACAACCGAAAATGCTGATATCCGAAGTGAAGCCACTTTTGGCATACACATACGATATGTTTTCTCGAAAATCTGTATATTCATATGTATGTATGTATGAATTTAACGTTTCGTTGTTGCAAGTACACGTGAACATGTGTGAGTTGAACAAAGCATGGGGCGCATCCCAAAAGCACAACTGCTGGCGAAGTTGTTTAGTGATAACTTCTTGGAACTCACAGTTGCAACTTTACGACAAATTAGTGAGCATAAAAATTTTTCCCTCTATTCACTCAACTTTTTTATCGATTGGTTGTTGACAGTTGGCTCAGCGTATCGTTTCAAAAGCACAATTTCTTTCACTCAGCTGATAACTGATTATTAGTAAGATCAATTAATTGATGGAACAAAAAAAAAATTATCAGATTGATGTTAATAATATAATACACTCAGACATTAACAAAACAGGAGGTCTTCCAAAAAAATAGAAATATTTGTTGGTCCTAAACTTGTGTTGAGATCTAACGTTGGCGTTGCTAAGGGACTTGTAAATGGAGCAATAGGTCACATCACTGATTTTATATGGCCACATAACAGACGTGCTCAACTATACCATAACTTTATACCGTTGGTTCGCGTAGACTTTGGTAACGATGCCGTTCACATAATACAGCCTAAATCAGTTCAATCTCCTTCTAAATTTAATCACGGCACAGCTGAAAGAAGAGTGCTCCCGTTTGTCTTGTCGTGGGCTTCAACTCTGCACAAAATGCAGGGAACTACTGTAGATAATGCTGTTATTTATCTAGGCTGCAAATTATTTGCTGCTGATCAAGCTTATGTGGATTTGAGCCGAGTTAGGTCTTTAGCAGGTCTTCGAATCGAACAGCTTGACTGTTCAAAGTTGACTTCGAATAAACCTTGTAATGTTGATGCATTAAAAGAAATGGATAAGATGAGAAACGTTACAAATAACTAAATAAAGACTACATAACTAATTTAAACAATATTTTACCCTACTAAAAACTAAAAAAATTGATATTTAAATTTAAGAAAAAAGCTTTTCTAAGAACAAGCTTTTATTACTTGTTAATACAACGAACTAAAAAGTTAAAAATAAAATTAAAAAACAAAACTTTTTTAAAATAAGCTTTTATTATTGGTTAATAAAATTAACTAAAAAGTAAAAAATAGATATACTGTGAAGAAATATAACACTTTATAAGTTCATTGTAACCTTTAACGATAATTAGGCTTCTTTGTCTGCGACAAAACAATTCCATATTGTACATAATTATATTTTCTAATATTAAAACTTTACACCTAAATTATTAAATCTCACACTTTATATCACAGTCCTAATTTTATTAATAAAAGCGTGTTAAATTTTAATGGTATAATTAAGAACATTTAAGTCCTCCTTTTCTTGCTATCACAATGTAACGTTAATACTGTGACGAATATTAGTGACACTAAGTGATATTCACATCACAGCGGCAACAACAATAAAGCGGGCAGTCACTTGTATCTACATAAACGAATCAATCATTATGTCTACACATATGTACGTACACGCAGCGGAGAGAGATGCACAAATACATGCATATGTCTTATCAGAGAGGCTCCCAAAAGTAGGCAATTATCTGTAGAAGTATCACTCACATATACACGCGCATATGAGAAGCTATAAAATGCATCTGTTGTTATGTTATAGCTGGTAATTTTATAGCAGCTTGTAAATTCTAGAAAGAGAAGCGCCTAGAAGTATGCGAAGGAGAAATCACAGAGTATAAAAGGAGGTAAAGCTGAGAATCAGTAATGAGTTTGATTTAAGCACGCTCTCTGTCGAGAAGTAGTAGTGTTGTGAAGTACTTGAATAAAGGCCATTTTGCATTATGGAATAGTGGAATTTTTGGAAAACACAAAAATCTGATTATTTAGTAAATAATAGACCTACAATGTTGAAATATGCGAACTATCCTGTTTCAGCATTTTCAACAGTTCCAGCGGAGAATAATTTGAAATGTTCTTTTCAATGCAGTATGCCTTGAGCCTTTCCCTTCCTCAAAATCTTGGGTGTAGTAGTTGCTCAATATAGTGGATTTCTTAAGTAATTCTTCGTTGCTTAGATGTTTCATATCAGTGATAAAAGAAAATTGATCGCACGAGACAAACAGAAGACTACATAATGGCTACTATTTGACGTACGACCAGACTTGACCTTCAGATTTTATCATTATAATATACTTGTGAAGAAAGAAGGGATTGAGCTGAACAATTGCATCGAATGCACCAAATGCGCGCTCGCATTTTGGCAGTGATGTCAAGTATGGTAACCTCTTAGATGATTCTGATTTTCAGGGTGGCGGGTCGGCTGTTCCTTTACGTCACGCGCAGGCGCGTGATTAGAAGTTTTATGCAAATTTTTACGACTGTTATGCGGAAAAAAAATTCACTGCTTCATCCTAATTTCGAAATGCATAAAAAAGAATGAATTATTTATTATAATATACAGACAAAAATACTATTTTAATGCAGCAAAATCCAAATTCAATTTTTTTTTTTTTTAAATTTATTGACGAGAATTTTGCCGCCCTAGGCTCTAGCCTATATTACCTATAGAATAAATCCGCCACTGCCTCTGGGCCATCCCAAACCTCACCCTCTAGTTCCGTTAGGAACTTGGTGTCGCCACAGCCTCGCGAGCTAAACAAACAGTATTCGTCACGGGTAGACGAGGTTGACAATTGGCTTTGAGAATCTATATATTGCGCTAGCAACCCCTTGAACTATTTGGGTATTTTAGTAGCCTCTTACCACAGGTATATCTGCCGCATGTTTATTCTAAAGCCTCCACAATGATGGGGGATTTCAGTTTAGCTTATATGCGAATTCAATATTTTTTTATGCTCTCTATCTTTGTACTTGCAAGAATTCGCACTGGCCATGGATCTTTTTTATCACTTTCGCAAATTTTTGATAGCATTTTCGCTGGCTATATCTAGTAGCTTTAATTTTTCGCACTCACGCCCTTTTTATACACAGGTGAGAAGATCTCACAGAGTATATTAATTTTGTTCGCATAACGGTACATCGTAATGGTATCAACTAATCGAGATAGATATATACTTCTTATATATCAAAATGATCTGGGCGAAAAAATAAATTCATTTAGCAATGCCCGTCCATCCGCCTACCCGTAAACATGATAACTTGAGTAAATTTTGAGGTATCGTAATGAAATTTGGTACGTAAGTTCTGGGGCATTCACCTCAGATCGATATTTAAAATGAATGAAATCGGACTATAACCACGCCCACTTTTTCGATATCAAAATTTTCGAAAAACCGAAAAAGTGCGATAATTCATTACCAAAGACGGATAACGCGATTAAACTTGGTAGGTGGGTTGACCTTATGACGCAGATTAGAAAATTAGTAAAATTTGTACAATGGGCGTGGCACCGCCCACTTTGAAAAGAAGGTAATTTAAAAGTTTTGCAAGCTGTAATTTTGCAGCTGAGTTTTCACCCGAATTGAGACTTCCTTACTTGTTCTACATTGCGGCGGCCACCGTGGTGTGATGGTTTCGTGCTCCGCCTACCACACCGTATGCCCTGGGTTCGCACCCCGGACAAAGCAACATCAAAATTTTAGAAATAAGGTTTTTAAATTAGAAGAAAATTTTTCTAAGCGGGGTCGCCCCTCGGCAGTGTTTGGCAAGCGCTACGGGTGTATTTCTGCCATGAAAAGCTCTCAGTGAAAACTCATCTGCCTTGTAGATGCCGTTCGGAGTCGGCATAAAACATGTAGGTCCCGTCCGGCCAATTTGTAGGGAAAATCACGAGGAGCACGACGCAAATTGGAAGAGAAGCTCGGCCTTAGATCTCTTCGGAGGTTATCGCGCCTTATATTTATTTTTTAATTATTTTACTTGTTCTATTTCCTTTTCTGATTATGGTAGCATTCTTGGGTTCACTCTTCTCATAACAAGCTATCTGAGTGTATTGCTAAAAATAGCCTCCTCCGTTTTTGTTGTAATGATTCGCTCTCTTATATATATGTTCCTTCCGTACGTGCTTTTTACTAAAGACCTCCCAAGGACTGGACCGGTTTTTTTAATTTTATTCCTATGTTCGAGGGAATTTCTACATGCGTTAGATTCATAATTTGGACCACTTCCTCTGTTATTTGTACAAGAAGTGAACCGCCGGCCGATCCTTTCCTTAAAATAGTATTTATGGTGATGTTTGCTTGAAATTTTGTACAGAGATATAACCCTGACTAGCTTGTTATTTCAAACACTTTTCATTCCGGAAATTAAAACAGGGCCCGACTTTTTATGATAAACCGCATTTAAAAGAATGATAAAAGGAAGATAATAAGAGAAAAGGTAAGGCAGAGGTATTAGAGTGAGAGCAAAAAATTGATGTAAAAATTGTGAGATGGCGAGGGAAATATAGGGAGGAGAGGAAGCGAGATAATGGGCGGAGGTGAAAAAAAATAAATATAAGTTGAGGGAGGTATAAAAAAAGTGGGTGTAAAAGAAAGAGAAATCGAGAATATAAAGGGACCAAGGCACGGAGGAGAGACAGGGATCCTACATAAAGAGGAGAAGTTGGAGCCGAGAATAAACAACCACGTTTTATTGCAGATCCTCATTATGGAATACGCATCTATATACTGGAAGCGTAAATACATAGCAAGGAGATATATTGTCGGGAATAAAAACGTCTCTTCTATTTGTTTCTCAAATACTTATCTACATATATCATAAACATAAAAAAGATAGCGATTTAAGAAACAACGATATTGAAATCAGTTGGTGAGGCGAAGCAAGTATTCAATGTTTGCTAGTGTAGTTGTTGTTGTTCTCGCAAAGCTCCCAATGTCACACGTGGTATCTCTATTTCTCTTTAAGATCAAACATTTTAGTGTTTTGAAGTCAGCTATTTGTACTCTGTTTGGTTAGCTGGCGCTTTGTTGTTGCTTTCTTGTTATGAAAATGAAATGGTATATTAATTTCGTCACGAAACCCAAAATTGTAAGTCTTTAAAGGAAAATAGATAGACCCACCACTAAGTATACCGAAATAATCAGGTTGAAGAGCTGAGTTGATTTAGCCATGTCCGTCTGTCTGTCTGTCCGTCTGTCCGTCTGTCCGTCCTTCCGTCTGTCCGTCTGTCTGTTTGTATGCAAACTAGTCCCTCAATTTTTGAGATATCTTCATAAAATTTCGTGAGCGGGTGTATTTGGGTGTCCGATTAGACATTTGTCGGAACCGGCCGGATCGGACCACTATAGCATATATCCTCCATACAACCGATTTTTCAGAAAAAGAGGATTTTTGTAATATCTTACTCAATTTAACAGATTGAAGCTTCAAACTTCACCATCTAATTTCGTATATTGCACATATTGTTGCCTGAAAAAATTGATGAGATCGGTCGTATATATAGTATATATCCCCCACAACCGATTGTTCAGATAAGAAACTTTTCGTAATTGCTGCCCTATTTTAAGAGCTAGAGGCTTCAAATTTCAACGAATGCTTACGTATATATCATATATCGTTGTCTAAAAAAATCATACAGATCGGTGGTATATATAGTATATATATGGTGGTATATATAGTATATATATATAGTATATATATATATTTTTTCGCAATTTCAGCCCCATTTTAACAGCTGTAAGCTTCAAATTTCACCGAATGCTTACGTATACGGCATATATTGTTGTCTGAAAAAATCATAGAGATCGGTGGTATATTTAGTATATATCTCATACAACCGATTGTTCAGATAAGAAACTTTGCGCAATCTCCACCCCATTAACCTGAAACTTTGCACCCTCACACAAAGTACCTACTTACTTTTTTTATACTCAGTTGAGCAGAGCTCACAGAGTATATTAAGTTTGATTGGATAACGGTTGGTTGTACATATATAAACGAATCGAGATAGATATAGACTTCCATATATCAAAATAATCAGGATCGAAAAAAAATTTGATTGAGTCATGTCCGTCCGTCCGTCCGTCCGTTAACACGATAACTTGAGTAAATTTTGAGGTATCTTGATGAAATTTGGCATGTAGGTTCCTGAGTACTCATCTCGGATCGCTATTTAAAATGAACGATATCGGACTATAACCACGCCCACTTTTTCGATATCGAAAATTTCGAAAAACAGAAAAAGTGCCATAATTCATTACAAAAGACAGCTAAAGCGACGAAACTTGGTAGATGAGTTGAACTTATGACGCAGAATAGAAAATTAGTAAAATTTTGGACAATAGGCGTCGCACCGCCCACTTTTAAAAGAAGGTAATTTAACAATTTTGCAAGCTGTAATTTGGCAGTCGTTGAAGCTATCATGATGAAATTTACCAGGAACGTTACTCCTATTAATATATGTACGCTTAATAAGAATTAGCAAAATCGGAGAAGGACCACGCACACTTAAAAAAAAAAAAATTTTTTTAAAGTAAAATTTTAACAAAAAATTTAATATCTTCACAGTATATAAGTAAATTATGTCAACATTCAACTCCAGTAATGATATGGTGCAACAAAATACAAAAAAAAAAAAAGAAAATTTCAAAATGGGCGTGGCTCCGCCCTTTTTCATTTAATTTGTCTAGGATACTTTTAACGCCATAAGTCGAACAAAAATTAACCAATCCTTTTGAAATTTTGTTGGGGCATAGATTTTATGACGTTAACTGTTTTCTATGAAAAAGGCCGAAATCGGTTGATGCCACGCCCAGTTTTTATACACAGTCGTCCGTCTGTCCTTCCGCATGGCCGTTAACACGATAACTTGAGCAAAAATCTACATATCTTTAATGAACTTAGTTCACGATATCGGATTATAACCACGCCCACTTTTTCGATATCGAAAATTTCGAAAAACAGAAAAAGTGCCATAATTCATTACAAAAGACAGCTAAAGCGACGAAACTTGGTATATGAGTTGAACTTATGACGCAGAATAGAAAATTAGTAAAATTTTGGACAATGGGCGTCGCACAGCCCACTTTTAAAAGAAGGTAATTTAACAATTTTGCAAGCTGTAATTTGGCAGTCGTTGAAGCTATCATAATGAAATTTACCAGGGACGTTACTCCTATTACTATATGTACGCTCAATAAAAATTAGCAAAATCAGAGAAAGAGCACGCACACTTTAAAAAAAAAAATTTTTTAAAGTAAAATTTTAACAAAAAATTTAATATCTTTACAGTATATAAGTAAATTATGTCAACATTCAACTCCAGTAATGATATGGTGCAACAAAATACAAAAAAAAAAAGAAAATTTCAAAATGGGCGTGGCTCCGCCCTTTTTCATTTAATTTGTCTAGGATACTTTTAACACCATAAGTCGAACAAAAATTAACCAATCCTTTTGAAATTTTGTAGGGGCATAGATTTTATGACGTTAACTGTTTTCTATGAAAAAGGCCGAAATCGGTTGATGCCACGCCCAGTTTTTATACACAGTCGTCCGTCTGTCCTTCCGCATGGCCGTTAACACGATAACTTGAGCAAAAATCTACATATCTTTAATGAACTTAGTTCACGTTCTTACTTGAACTCACTTTATCTTGGTATGAAAAATGAACGAAATCCGACTACGACCACGCCCACTTTTTCGATATCGAAAATTATGAAAAATGAAAAAATGCCATAATTCTATACCAAATACGAAAAAAGGGATGAAACATGGTAAGGTAATTGGATTGTTTTATTGACGCGAAATATAACTTTAGAAAAAAATTTATAAAATGGTTGTGACACCTACCATATTAAGTAGAAGAAAATGAAAAAGTTCTGCAGGGCGAAATAAAAAACCCTTAAAATCTTGGCAGGTATTACATATATAAATAAATTAGCGGTATCCAACAGATGATGTTCTCGGTCACCCTGGTCCACATTTTGGTCGATATCTGGAAAACGCCTTCACACCCCTCCCTTTTAAAACTCTCATTAATACCTTTAATTTGATACCCATATCGTACAAACTCATTCAGAGTCACCCCTTGTCGACCTTATGGCGATATCTCGAAAAGGTGTCCACCTATAGAACTAAGCCCCACGCCCTTTTAAAATACTCATTAACACCTTTCATTTGATACCCATATCGTACAAACAAAGTCTAGAGTCACCCCTGGTCCACCTTTACTGCGATACCTCGAAAAGGCGTCCACCTATAGAACTAAGGCCCACTCTCTTTTAAAATACTCCTTAACTCCTTTCGTTTGATACCCATATTGTACAAACAAATTCTAGGGTCACCCCTGGTCCACCTTTATATCGATATCTCGAAAATGCGACCACCTATGGAACTTAGGATTACTCCCTTTTAAAATACTCATTAACACCTTTCTTTTGATACCCATACTGTACAAACAAATTCTAGGGTCACCCCTGCTCCACCTTTATGGCGATATCTCGAAACGGCGTCCACCTATGGAACTAAGGATTACCCCCTTTTAAAATACTCATTAACACATTTCTTTTGATACCCATATTGTACAAACAAATTCTAGGGTCACCCCTGCTCCACCTTTATGGCGATATCTCGAAACGGCGTCCAACTATGGAACTAAGGATTATTCCCTTTTAAAATACTCATTAACACCTTTCTTTTGATACCCATATTGTACAAACAAATTCAAGGGTCACCCCTGCTCCACCTTTATGGCGACATCTCGAAACGGCGTCCACCTATGGAACTAAGGATTACTCCCTTTTAAAATACTCATTAACACCTTTCTTTTGATACCCATATTGTACAAACAAATTCTAGGGTCACTCCTGCTCCACCTTTATGGCGATATCTCGAAACGGCGTCCACCTATAGAACTAAGGATTACTCCCTTTTAAAATACTCATTAACACCTTTCTTTTGATACCCATATTGTACAAACAAATTCAAGGGTCACCCCTGCTCCACCTTTATGGCGACATCTCGAAACGGCGTCCACCTATGGAACTAATGATTACTCCATTTTAAAATACTCATTAACACCTTTCTTTTGATACCCATATTGTACAAACAAATTCTAGGGTCACTCCTGCTCCACCTTTATGGCGATATCTCGAAACGGCGTCCACCTATAGAACTAAGGATTACTCCCTTTTAAAATACTCATTAACACCTTTCTTTTGATACCCATATTGTACAAACAAATTCTAGGGTCACTCCTGCTCCACCTTTATGGCGATATCTCGAAACGGCGTCCACCTATAGAACTAAGGATTACTCCCTTTTAAAATACTCATTAACACCTTTCTTTTGATACCCATATTGTACAAACAAATTCAAGGGTCACCCCTGCTCCACCTTTATGGCGACATCTCGAAACGGCGTCCACCTATGGAACTAATGATTACTCCATTTTAAAATACTCATTAACACCTTTCTTTTGATACCCATATTGTACAAACAAATTCTAGGGTCACCCCTGGCCCACCTTTATGGCGATATATCGAAACGGCGTCCACCTATGGAACCAAGGATTACTCCCTTTTAAAATACTCATTAACACCTTTCTTTTGATACCCATATTGTACAAACAAATTCTAGGGTCACTCCTGCTCCACCTTTATGGCGATATCTCGAAACGGCGTCCACCTATAGAACTAAGGATTACTCCCTTTTAAAATACTCATTAACACCTTTCTTTTGATACCCATATTGTACAAACAAATTCTAGGGTCACTCCTGCTCCACCTTTATGGCGATATCTCGAAACGGCGTCCACCTATAGAACTAAGGATTACTCCCTTTTAAAATACTCATTAACACCTTTCTTTTGATACCCATATTGTACAAACAAATTCAAGGGTCACCCCTGCTCCACCTTTATGGCGACATCTCGAAACGGCGTCCACCTATGGAACTAATGATTACTCCATTTTAAAATACTCATTAACACCTTTCTTTTGATACCCATATTGTACAAACAAATTCTAGGGTCACCCCTGGCCCACCTTTATGGCGATATATCGAAACGGCGTCCACCTATGGAACTAAGGATTACTCCCTTTTAAAATACTCATTAACACCTTTCTTTTGATACCCATATTGTACAAACAAATTCTAGGGTCACTCCTGCTCCACCTTTATGGCGATATCTCGAAACGGCGTCCACCTATAGAACTAAGGATTACTCAATTTTAAAATACTCATTAACACCTTTCTTTTGATACCCATATTATACAAATAAATTCAAGTGTCACCCCTGCTCCACCTTTATGGCGACATCTCGAAACGGCGTCCACCTATGGAACTAAGGATTACTCCCTTTTAAAATACTCATTAACACCTTTCTTTTGATACCCATATTGTACAAACAAATTCTAGGGTCACTCCTGCTCCACCTTTATGGCGATATCTCGAAACGGCGTCCACATATGGAACTAAGGATTACTCCCTTTTAAAATACTCATTAACACCTTTCTTATGATACCCATATTGTACAAACAAATTCTAGGGTCACTCCTGCTCCACCTTTATGGCGATATCTCGAAACGGCGTCCACCTATGGAACTAAGGAGTACTCCCTTTTAAAATACTCATTAACACCTTTCTTTTGATACCCATATTGTACAAACAAATTCTAGGGTCACTCCTGCTCCACCTTTATGGCGATATCTCGAAACGGCGTCCACCTATAGAACTAAGGATTACTCAATTTTAAAATACTCATTAACACCTTTCTTTTGATACCCATATTATACAAACAAATTCAAGTGTCACCCCTGCTCCACCTTTATGGCGACATCTCGAAACGGCGTCCACCTATGGAACTAAGGATTACTCCCTTTTAAAATACTCATTAACACCTTTCTTTTGATACCCATATTGTACAAACAAATTCTAGGGTCACTCCTGCTCCACCTTTATGGCGATATCTCGAAACGGCGTCCACCTATGGAACTAAGGAGTACTCCCTTTTAAAATACTCATTAACACCTTTCTTTTGATACCCATATTGTACAAACAAATTCTAGGGTCACTCCTGCTCCACCTTTATGGCGATATCTCGAAACGGCGTCCACCTATGGAACTAAGGATTACTCCCTTTTAAAATACTCATTAACACCTTTCTTTTGATACCCATATTGTACAAACAAATTCAAGGGTCACCCCTGCTCCACCTTTATGGCGACATCTCGAAACGGCGTCCACCTATGGAACTAAGGATTACTCCCTTTTAAAATACTCATTAGCACCTTTCTTTTGATACCCATATTGTACAAACAAATTCTAGGGTCACTCCTGCTCCACCTTTATGGCGATATCTCGAAACGGCGTCCACCTATGGAACTAAGGAGTACTCCCTTTTAAAATACTCATTAGCACCTTTCTTTTGATACCCATATTGTACAAACAAATTCTAGGGTCACTCCTGCTCCACCTTTATGGCGATATCTCGAAACGGCGTCCACCTATGGAACTAAGGATTACTCCCTTTTAAAATACTCATTAACACCTTTCTTTTGATACCCATATTGTACAAACAAATTCAAGGGTCACCCCTGCTCCACCTTTATGGCGACATCTCGAAACGGCGTCCACCTATGGAACTAAGGAGTACTCCCTTTTAAAATACTCATTAACACCTTTCTTTTGATACCCATATTGTACAAACAAATTCTAGGGTCACTCCTGCTCCACCTTTATGGCGATATATCGAAACGGTGTCCACCTATGGAACTAAGGATTACTCCCTTTTAAAATACTCATTAACACCTTTCCTTTGATACACATATTGTACAAACAAATTCTAGGGTCAGCCCTGGTCCACCTTTATGGCGATATCTCGAAAATGTGACCACCTATACAACAACCACCACTCCCTTTTAAAACCCTCATTAATACCTTTAATTTGATACCCATATCGTACAAACGCATTCTAGAGTCATCCCTGGTTCACCTTTATGGCGATATCTCGAAAAGGCGACCACCTATACAACAACCACCACTCCCTTTTAAAACCCTCATTAATACCTTTAATTTGATACCCATATTGTACAAACAAATTCTAGGGTCACTCCTGCTCCACCTTTATGGCGATATATCGAAACGGTGTCCACCTATGGAACTAAGGATTACTCCCTTTTAAAATACTCATTAACACCTTTCTTTTGATACCCATATTGTACAAACAAATTCTAGGGTCACTCCTGCTCCACCTTTATGGCGATATATCGAAACGGTGTCCACCTATGGAACTAAGGATTACTCCCTTTTAAAATACTCATTAACACCTTTCTTTTGATACCCATATTGTACAAACAAATTCTAGGGTCACTCCTGCTCCACCTTTATGGCGATATATCGAAACGGTGTCCACCTATGGAACTAAGGATTACTCCCTTTTAAAATACTCATTAACACCTTTCTTTTGATACCCATATTGTACAAACAAATTCTAGGGTCACTCCTGCTCCACCTTTATGGCGATATATCGAAACGGTGTCCACCTATGGAACTAAGGATTACTCCCTTTTAAAATACTCATTAACACCTTTCTTTTGATACCCATATTGTACAAACAAATTCTAGGGTCAGCCCTGGTCCACCTTTATGGCGATATCTCGAAAATGTGACCACCTATACAACAACCACCACTCCCTTTTAAAACCCTCATTAATACCTTTAATTTGATACCCATATCGTACAAACGCATTCTAGAGTCATCCCTGGTTCACCTTTATGGCGATATCTCGAAAAGGCGACCACCTATACAACAACCACCACTCCCTTTTAAAACCCTCATTAATACCTTTAATTTGATACCCATATTGTACAAACAAATTCTAGGGTCACTCCTGCTCCACCTTTATGGCGATATATCGAAACGGTGTCCACCTATGGAACTAAGGATTACTCCCTTTTAAAATACTCATTAACACCTTTCTTTTGATACCCATATTGTACAAACAAATTCTAGGGTCACTCCTGCTCCACCTTTATGGCGATATATCGAAACGGTGTCCACCTATGGAACTAAGGATTACTCCCTTTTAAAATACTCATTAACACCTTTCTTTTGATACCCATATTGTACAAACAAATTCTAGGGTCACTCCTGCTCCACCTTTATGGCGATATATCGAAACGGTGTCCACCTATGGAACTAAGGATTACTCCCTTTTAAAATACTCATTAACACCTTTCTTTTGATACCCATATTGTACAAACAAATTCTAGGGTCACTCCTGCTCCACCTTTATGGCGATATATCGAAACGGTGTCCACCTATGGAACTAAGGATTACTCCCTTTTAAAATACTCATTAACACCTTTCCTTTGATACACATATTGTACAAACAAATTCTAGGGTCAGCCCTGGTCCACCTTTATGGCGATATCTCGAAAATGTGACCACCTATACAACAACCACCACTCCCTTTTAAAACCCTCATTAATACCTTTAATTTGATACCCATATCGTACAAACACATTCTAGAGTCACCCCTGGTCCACCATTATGGCGATATTTCGAAACGGCATCCACCTATAGAACTAAGGCCCACTCCGTTTTAAAATACTCATTAACACCATTCGTTTGATGCCCATATTGTACAAATAAATTCTAGGGTCACCCCTGGTCCACCTTTGTGGCGATATCTCGAAACGGCGTCCACCTATGGAACTAAGGATTACTCCCTTTTAAAATACTCATTAACACCTTTCTTTTGATAGCCATATTGTACAAACAAATTCTAGGGTCACCCCTGGCCCACCTTTATGGCGATATATCGAAACGGTGTCCACCTATGGAACTAAGGATTACTCCCTTTTAAAATACTCATTAACACCTTTCCTTTGATACACATATTGTACAAACAAATTCTAGGGTCAGCCCTGGTCCACCTTTATGGCGATATCTCGAAAATGTGACCACCTATACAACAACCACCACTCCCTTTTAAAACCCTCATTAATACCTTTAATTTGATACCCATATCGTACAAACGCATTCTAGAGTCATCCCTGGTTCACCTTTATGGCGATATCTCGAAAAGGCGACCACCTATACAACAACCACCACTCCCTTTTAAAACCCTCAATAATACCTTTAATTTGATACCCATATCGTACAAACGCATTCTAGAGTCAACCCTGATCCACCTTTATGGCTATATCCCTAAATGGCGTCCACCTATAGAACCATGGCCCACTCCCTCATAAAATACTCTTTATTGCCTTTCATTTGATACACATTCCACGGTTTCCCTCGGTTCATTTTCCTACATGGTTATTTTCCCTTATGTTGTCACCATAGCTTTCAACTGAGTATGTAATGTTCGGTTACACCCGAACTTAACCTTCCTTACTTGTTTTTTATTTTATATTTATCTTAAAAATCGTTTGGGTATGTAGATTTGTTCGCTATACATTTCTTATCTTATACATCCGATTATTCGGATATTACGAATGGGATAAGATTATTGTTCAGCCCCATTCATGAAAGGTATGAAGTCAGTCCCGTCTTTACTTGTTTTAAATTAAAATTTCCCAGCAGGAAAAATCCTACTAAGAGCTACTCATGTTGGTTTCTAATAAAGCAGTGTGCTTTCTTATCTATCAAATGTTAAGTGTCGAACATCATGTATAGGCCTTACAACCCTAGACTAACAAATTAGTTGGTATCATTAAGAGAGGAATGTAGACTCATAACGGGTATTCTGACCCAACATTGCCTTCTGCCGTCACAGGCTGCCTAGTCAGTGACAGCAAATATAGAAATTGAGGATTAGAGGAGGGAACGATCAAATACGTTTTACGCTCGTGCCCCGTGCTTACCAGAGCAAGCCTCCAGCTTTTGGGAGTGGTATAACTGTCAGATGTAGAAGCAGCAAGTGGTATGGGTCTTAAAAAGCTTCTAGTATTTGCAGGTTTTTGATAGGGGTTTAAGTTTGGTCATTAAACAAACTTCTGGAAACACTATATACTCATGAGGTCCTCACGTATCGGTCGGTTCAACCCCACCCAATCTTAGTCCAAAAAATAACTTGCGAAACGGCGTGAATAGACAAATATTATTCTATAACTCATAGTTTTTTTTTTGAAAAATAGATTTCTAATTTAAAGTTATTTCGGTTTGACTATTGTGCCATTTCTCTGTTACAGTGGCTGCCATTTTCAAATAGTCGTCAACTTTTTTTTAGCAATTTATTATTTTTTCTCCAGCGCTGCTTTCGTTTATGCTGACTCATTCAAACCATCGCTTCGCCCGTCCAATATATCAAAGGCCCATATCAAAATAGCGATTAACTTAAAATTTTTACGTTCAGGAAACACTAAAAACTGATTAATAAAATAAAAAAATAAATGTAGGGCGCGATAACCTCCGAAGTGGTATAAGGCCGATCTTCTCTTCCAATTTGCGTCGTGCTCCTCTTGATTTTCCCCACAAATTGGCCGGACGGGACCTACATGTTTTATGCCGACTCCGAGCGGCATCTGCAAGGCAGATGAGATTTTGCATTGATAGCTTTTCATGGCAGAAATACACCCGTTGCGCTTGCCAAACACTGCCGAGGGGCGACCCCGCTTAGAAAAATTTTCTTCTAATTGAAAAACCTTATTTCTAAAATTTTGATGTTGCTTTGCCCGGGGTGTGAACCCAGGGCATAAGGTGTGGTAGGCGAAGCACGCTACCATCACACCACGGTGGCCGCCGTGGCTTCTCCAAATGTGGCGATGCAATTTTTAATTTTTAACAAGTGTTGTTGTTTTTGCAGGTGTTATAGCAATAGAGACACTCCCCGAAGCTTTTGGGGAATGTTGCCAATATTGATGGTTCTTTTCCAGTTACATATCGAATAAGGTCCGGTAACAAGCACCATTAAGGTACAAGTCCGAAACTCTCGGAGCGTTTAAGTGCGACCATCAGGGATCCTCTGGGCCATCCCACACCTCACCCTCTAATTCCATTTGAGGAGCGACATATTGCGCTAGCAAGTCCTTGAATCATTTGGGTATTTTAGTAGCCTCTTACGACAGGCATACCTGCCGCATTCTTATTCTAAAGCTTCCAACATGATGGTAGTTTTGAGTATATGCGAAATTAAAATTGTTTTATGCTCTCTACCTTTTCAGTTAGAGAAACGCGCACTGGCTATCGATCCTTTTTATCACTCTCCCAGGTCTTTGATAATATTTTCGCTGGCTAGTATCCAATAGCTTAAATTTTTCGTACCTACGCCCTTTTTTATACCCAGTATTATAACTTTGATTGGATAACGGTTGTTTGTACAGGTATAAAGAAATCGAGATAGATATAGACTTCCATATGTGAAAATCATCAGTCTCGTCAACGCTGGATAACCACGAAATGACCACTCAACGACTATATGTTCAGGTTAGAGTGGCCACCGGTGCGAGCACCAGTGCACTTAAGCCCAAAAAGGTGCCATGTTTATTCCACGTGGATCTCTCCCCTACTCAAAGCAACAGATCGATACAGCAAATGTCAGGAATTTCTTAGGTTCCAACTTAGCCAAATGACAAAGATCGCCAAAGAAGGGAGATCCCAGAGACTTCTTCCTCTTGCGCCAGTCGCAGGACAATCTCACAGAAAATTATTGACTGTTTCTATCTCCTCTTCATCTTTGCAGTTCCCGCAGTAATCATTAAAAGGAGCACATAGCCGTTGTGCATGTTTCCCGATTTCTATGTGGCCAGTTATAAGTCCAACCACCAGAGATATGTCCCCCCTTCCAAGAAGAAGAAGACTTCTTGTACGTCTCGCATCCCATTCATGTCACACGAGCTTAGTGTGGTAGCAGAATTCGAGATCGCTCCATCGCACACACGCTTCCATAAGGAAAATCCTTTTCAAAGTGAGCTTGCAGATAGCGAGCGGCATGCTCAATCCCTTCCAATACAACGAAAGCGGAACGGTGATCAACGGCCTCATTTATAGCAGCCACCTGCGCCTGAAAGGCGCTGCAAGGATCGGGTAGGCTAAAAATAGATTCCACCAGAGTTGACCGCTGTCCACCTCTTTATCCAGTTTTGAGACGTCAGTGTATATTTGCAGCCTATCGCTCAGGTACGGCGGCTCATTCGACCAATAATCCCTATCCGGGTTCAGAACATCGTACTTCATATCGAAAAATACGGTCGGAGCGCAATAGTCCGACGAAGGCGAACCCAGATTCTTAAGTATAGCTGCATGGCCAACCACATTGTCTCTCCAGCCGGATAACTCTCGCAACCGTAGAGCAGAAAAGGCCGCATATTGCTTAGCCACTAAATCTACTGACACATTAAAAAGAGTATCCAGCGCCTCCGCAGGGGTGGTGCGCAAAGCACCCCCACGCAAACTAGAGCACTTCTTGGTACCTTCTGGAATACTCGTAGGTTCGATTTAGTATCTAAGCTCGTCCACCAGACCAATGCCCCATATAGAAGGATTGGTCTAACCACAGTTGTGAAGAGCCACAGGGTAATATCTGGCGATAGTCCCCATCTTCGCGCAAGAGCTCCCCTAGAGCTGTACAGTGCCACCGTTGCTTATCTCACACGCTCCTGAGCATTTTCCCTAAAGGATAGTTTCTATCCAAAATTACTCCTAGGTATTTGATAGAGGCCTTCAACGTCAGGGTCATACGCGCTAGCACCGTCAGCTACAACACCAGTCCAGTTTTGGCTGAATTTACCGATAGACCTTTATTCCTTGTCGAGTTCGCGATGACTCCCTAAAACTATCATGGACTGATCCACAAACGACACCGGAATGACCCTGGGGGAACTTTGGAGTGATCCCGACATCATCCAGAAATGACACGTAAATGACTCCGTAAGTACCCTGAAAGAATCCTCGAAATCATCCCGAAATAGCCCGCAAACGAATCCGACGTAACCCACAAATAACTCCCAAACGATTCCGGGAAGAACCCGAAAGAGTTTCCAAAATCATCCCGAAATTACTGCGTTGGCGTTTAACCGACACCAGTTGCCCAGGCATGTACACACCAAACCGGCTGATGCATGAGAGAGCTGATTTTTGATAAACATCCGCCGCTTATGGTGACTGAACTTCATCTAAATACGCCGTGAGTTCAACTGGTCTTCTGTCGCACCGTCCAAGCAATTAGTTCATGATCGGCGCTCATAGCATTGCTGATAATGCATGAGGCATTCCTCCGTTTACAGATTTCTTTGGCCCCGCACAAACCTTATTACGATGTGATCATTCTGCAGCTTAACATGGATCCAATTCAAATAGTTAAGGCCGGATGTACTTGAGCTGAGACTGTAAATGGTTGCTCGTTTCGAGACATTATTGAAAGCCCTGATAATATCCAGCAAAATGCATAGAGTACTCGTGATGTTCAAGTTTTTTTTTTTTTTTTTTTTTTTTTTTTTTTTTTGAGCGTAGTAAGACATTAAGCTTAAATCGTTTTTGTTTTAAAAAACATCTAGATAATACACATTGTTTCAAGGTTTTTCTATGGAACTTCTTTTTATAGCAATATTAGTCAGAAAATTATATAACTCAGTGAAAACAGCTTTTATAAACAGCACCGAAAAAAAAGTCCATTTTACTAGAAATATTTTCTACTATAGGGAAAATGTGTGTACCCAATTCTATTACGACCCGTTAATTTTTCTTCGACTTAAGGCTCCCGAAACAGAGACAATTTCTTAGTCATAAAAGGGGTGGTGCCAAACCCATTTTAAAAAATTTTAGTGTTTTCCAATTAAATGTTATAATTCAATTTAGAAAGTAAAATTCTATTGATACAAAGCTCTTTTTCGCTAAGATATAGCTTATTTTATTCGTCTACGACACTTTTAAAAATCTTTTATACAAAAGTGGGCGTGGTCCTTAACCAAAAACGTAAATTTTTCTTCAAAATATTCCATATAGTAAAGGCAACCTCTCTGCCGAATTTTGTTACGATAGGATTAACGATTTTTGATTTATGATTTATAATATTTGTATAATTGATTTTATCACAAGTGAGCGGCGCCACGCCCATTTTTAAAGTTATTCCAAATTTTTATCAAGATTCTCAATATCAGTCCGCACGTCAAATTTCATCATTCTAGGTGTATTATTTACTAAATAATCTGGTTTTTTGTATATTCCAAACTTTTTTAATTATGAAAAGTGGGCATGGTTATCATCCGATTTCGCTCATTTTCAATACCAATCTATTCTGGGTCCAGATAAGCTAGTGTACCAAATTAGGTGAATATATTTGCTCAAGTTATCGTGTTAACAGGCAGACGGACGGACGGACGGACATGGCTCAATCAAATTTTTTTTCGATACCAATGATTTTGATATATGAAAGTCTATATCTATCTCGATTCCTTTATACCTGTACAACCAACTATTATCCAATCAAAGTTAATATACTCAGTGTGCAAAGCATACCTATCATGAATAGAGCTGAGCAATAATTTTATGCCGTTCGTAATATCCGAATAACGGGATTTATAATAACAAGTAAGGAAGGTTAAGTTCGGGTGTAACATTACATACTCAGTTGGGAGCTATGGTGACAAGATAAGGGAAAATAACCATGTAGGAAAATGAACCGAGGGTAACCCTGCAATGTGTTTGTATGACATGGGTTTCAAATGGAAGGTATTAAAAAGTATTTTATGAGGGAGTGGGCCATAGTTCTACAGGTGGTCGCCTTTTCGAAATATCGCCATAAAGGTGGACCAGGGCTGACTCTAGAATTTGTTTGTACGATATGGGTATCAAATTAAGCGTATTAATGAGGGTTTTAAAAGGGAGTGGTGGTAGTTGTGTATGTGAAGGCGTTTTCCAGATATCGACCAAAATGTGGACCAGGGTGACCCAGAACATCATCTGTTGGATACAGCTAATTTATTTATATATGTAATACCACGAACAGAATTCCTGCAAAGATTTCAAGGGTTTTTTATTTCGCCCTGCATATCTTTTTCATTTTCTTCTACTTAATGTGGTAGGTGTCACACCCATTTTACAAAGTTTTTTTCTAAAGTTATATTTTGCGCCAATAAACAAATCCAATTACCATGTTTCATCCCATTTCTGGTATTTGGTATAGAATTATGGCATTTTTTTCATTTTTCGTAATTTTCGATATCGAAAAAGTGGGCGGGGTCATAGTCGGATTTCGGCCATTTTTTACACCAATACAAAGTGAGTTCAGATAAGTACGTGAACTGAGTTTAGTAAAGATATATCGATTTTTGCTCAAGTTATCGTGTTAACGGCCGAGCGGAAGGCCGTGGCTTCAACCGATTTCGCCCTTTTACACAGAAATAAGTTACCGTCCTAGAATCTAAGCCCCTACCAAATTTCACAAGGACGCCCGCCACGCCAATTTTGAATTTTTCTTTTATATTTGTATTTTGTTGCACCATATCATTACTGGAGTTGAATGTTGACATAATTTACTTATATACTGTAAAGATATTAAACTTTTGTTAAAATTTGACTTAAATTTTTTTTTCTAAAGTGGGCGTAGTCGTTCTCTGATTTTGCTAATTTTTATTAGGCATACATATAGTAATAGGAGTAACGTTCCTGCCAAATTTCATCATGATATCTTCAACGGCTGCCAAATTACAGCTTGCAAAATTTTAAATTACCCTCTTTTAAAAGTGAGCGGTGCCACGCCCATTGTCCAAAATTTTACTAATTTTCTATTCTGCATCATAAGTTCAACCCACCTACCAAGTTTCATCGCTTTATCCGTCTATGGTAATGAATTATCGCACTTTTTCGATTTTTCGAAATTTTCGATATCGAAAAAGTGGATGTGGTTATAGTCCAATATCGTTCATTTTAAATAGCGATCTGAGATGAGTGCTCAGGAACCTATATACCAAATTTCATCAAGATACCTCAAAATTTACTCAAGTTATCGTGTTAACGGACGGACGGACGGACATGGCTCAATCAAATTTTTTTCGATCCTGATGATTTTGACATGTGGAAGTCTATATCTATCTCATTGCCGTTATACCTGTACAACTAACCGTTTTCCAATCAAAGTTAATATACTCTGTGAGCTGTGCTCAACTGAGTATAAAAAACGCAAAAGCTAAGATGTTTCTAGTTCAGAGCCTTGGGACCAGGAGAGTACTACGGCTACCTTGGAATATTCACCGGCTTCCAGATTGGGCAGACTTCGGCGAACAACATAGCTGCCTTGCTGTGCAATGTGCGAGCACCCGACCGCTCGCGGCTAGCCATGTAACAGAAAGTAAACTCTCTTTCTTACTACTACGCTTGGAATTTATCCTAAAAAGGGTCAAACGTCGATAAGGACTATCTTAACGAAGCCGAAAAAATTGAGGAAAATACAGCCAAGGTGCCGATTAACCTGCCTCAGCGTATTAGTTCTGAAGTTGTCTTGAGGATTTGGGCTATTACTTCTGGCGGTTTAGAAGGACATTTCCACCGTTCTCGATGCATGCAAGATGTTGAGCTCGAAGCACGACGTCGTTAGGAGCATAGCGGTATCATTGCTAAAGAACGCTATTACATAAAGGAAAGGGAAGCCAGCATACCCCGCTCAAACAGCCTAGGGAATTACAGAGCAAAAGTTCGGAACGTTTACGAGTCGGGATATGGTCAGTATCCAATGACTTCCTCTTGTCTTAAAATTCCCAATTTTCTGTGACTGGCGCTTTAAACACCGGGCATGCCCGAACTTCCTACCACTGGATGCCACAAAAGAGATGTCTGATAGACGTGGATAAACGCTGTCGGAAAAGCGGAAAGGATTAGGAGAACCTTCCTCATGTACTTTATGATTGCGCTTACACCTCCCCGGGGGTAACAACAACTTCCGAGATCGTTCAGAGCTCTGAGATATCGGGGAATAGAGAGGGTAAATAGAACAGAACAGGGCTTCGACGGTACTGCTGAAAGTGTAAGTTAGACCTTACCAACGCCATACGTCGACGAAGTTAACTGGCCCAAAATCCTGATCGACATGGCCATTCTATTTGATAATGAAATGAATTGCTTCAAGGAGGCTCGGCAGAAAAATACAGCCTCTAAGTAACCATATGACGGTGCCTGTCTTCGAGGAAAGGCGAAGACGATTTTAGTGGGAGTCCTAGGCGAATGGGACCCTGCAATTGAATGGGTCGTATACCTCGTCAACATCCCACGATCGCGTGGTGTCGGAGGAAGTTTATGATAAGCGTTAGCATATTTGGAACACTTAAGCGACTCCAGACAGTTCCATAGTATATCCAGATAAATATAGCAAAACTCATAAGATAACGCTAGTCAATATTAGGTTTCGTACTGACGATTGTTATTTTTTATTTGTTCTAAATACTAAACGTCTTCCGTCATTACAAATGAAAATAAATTTTCCAAACCTTTGCTCTTCCTTAAATGAAAGAAAGTAATAATTTTAAAGAAATATATACACATATATGTATCTTGTGATGGGACTGAGTTTGTACTGCGTCTGGAAATAAGAGGTAGGGAAGAATAAGAACAACTAGAAGAAAGAACAAAGAGAAAGAGACTGAGAAAGAAACAGAAATAGAGTAAGACGAAGATAGTGAGATAGTGATGGATGGAGTGGGAGATTGAGAAAGAGAGGGAAAGAGAAAACAAGTGAGTAAAAAAACTTAAATGGAGAAATAAACGTAGAGAAAGAGGAAGGCAGAGGGGGGAGGAGTGAATAACAGAATAAGGAAAAGGTGAAGGCAGAGTTACGGGTAAAAACGTATTTAAAGTTATATAGACTGGACTGAGTAGCCAATTAAAAACAAAAATTCCTCTCTCTACGAACAAAAATCACGTTCTAAAAGTTATTCTTTTTTTATATATATTGAGTGCTAAACGGCTTATGTACAACGTAAATAAAAACAAACTCATTTTTGTCGTTTAAAGTTATTTTTAATTGCAAAACAATTGTTTCGACACTCGCGGTGTCATGCTTTCAACTAAACCATTGTCACAGGTATAAACAAAATAAAGCTTTCAGTCAACTTTTCCAAAACATTAAAATATATACATTGCAAAAACAACGAAAAGAGAAAACAAAAGTTTAAGCAAAGAATATATGTAACAACAAACGGAACAAACAAATTTACTTTACTGCTGAGAAGAGACTCGAATACAGTGGGCCAATATCACGATTTACAGATACATTTTTATTTATATGTATATGAAAAGATTCTAAATTGTTTAATCTACTTAAATTAGATTCAGTCTTAATTAGTTTGCAGTCTTCATCGCTTGTCGAGTGCTGCTCCGATAAGGCATGTTCAGCGATTCCAATTTTAGGTTCAATATCTTTTATGTATTTAAGGTGTTCATTTAACCTGGTACGCACAGTGCGTGTCGATTGGCCTATATACTTAGCACCGCATTTTTCCCGTCATCATTTTCGTATGAACAAGTTATTGAGTAAACCCCAGGTTTATCCAATTTTTCGCATTTGTCTTTAGTTGACTTTAATAAACATTTGAGTTTTTTCGTCGATTTTGGAGCCACTTTAATTTTTGCATGTGTGAACACCTTTTGCATAAAGCTGAAAAACTGCGGATCGTAGGTCAAGCTACACCATTTCATTTTATTTTCTACACCCACCGTATCGAAAAAAGAGCTACTCTCCCTTCGCTCCTTTTTATTTTGGTGTTTTCGTATTAGTTGCTCAATGCTGTAAGAGCAATACCCATTCGTTGCTCGATTTTTCATTATTTTCTGTTTTTCCTTATTATATGAATCACAGCTGAGCGGAACATTTACAAGTCGATGGCCATGGATGGACGATGTCGAAAGAAGATGAGATGGCTCTTGGAGTGTTCGAGAAAAACTTCTATGCAAGACTGATGTCTATGGCGAGTATCGAATGAGGTTTTATGATGAGCTGTATGAGCTTTACGCAAATATATTGAAGCGAAGCAACGAATAAAACCCCAAAAGCTTCGCTGGCGAGGTTATGCTATGCGAGGGGACGAAGACACTCCGGAAAATAAAGTATTTCAGTTGATACCGCAGTGTGGGAAGCAGAGGAAAGAAGAGACCTCCACTGAATTTGGAGAGGCAGGTTGAGGAAGACTTGACCACCCTTGATGCTCCCAATTGGCGTCGATTATCACGAAACAGTGACAGCTGATGTTACTTTTTACGAAACGGACAAAATTGCTTAGGCGGCTAAGCTCCAATTAATGATGATGATGATGGGCACTAGCCCAGTCTAGTATATATTCTCAACCAATTACATAGCATGCCATACCCAAATATACATTTTTTAATGCTGATTTAGCGCGGTGTTCCTCGATGAATATAATATTTCAAATTCGGATCAATTTATTACTGGGAACTTGCCTTTCTTTGTATTTCGTTATATAGATGTTACAAGCCACCTTTTTAAGCTTTTAATTTACGCATTGGCATTACGGCGAGTCGTCCTTACATCCGCTGCGTTAATTATGTTTACGTGTGAATTGGAATTATTACATGGAAATGTTAACTATGCTGCGCGTTTTTTTTTTTCATTCTTTTTATTTTTTTATTTATTTTATTTTTAAACGGTTTTTTTTAGCTCGACACTGTGTAGCGACCAGCCGTTGTTTACGAATTTTGTAATTGGAATTTAAATATCTTCTCGATAAGCTACAAGCTTGAAGCTTGTAAATAAGTTCAGAACCCGCTGACAATGCAATAATAAGAAAAAATCCGATAGGTGGCGCATGGATCGAACTATTTCAGAAAATCGTATTTGTGGTCCGGACCAAGAGCCCGCGAGCTCAAAAATATTTTTCTACATTGTACCTGAGTATTTAATTTTATTTGAAAAGTATATTTTTAGAAGTTCTGCTTAAAATCCAAAGTGAGACAACTAAAGTCATAATACAATTTCAAGTTAATCGTTAAGCATTTCAACCAAACTAAACAAAACATGTAAGGAAGGCTAAGCTCGGGTGTAACCGCATATTACATACTCAGCTCGTAAATTACAGCTTGCAAAACTTTCAAATTCCCTCTTTTAAAAGTGGGCGGTGCCACGCCCATTGTCCAAAATTTTAATAATTTTCTATTCGGCGTTACAAGGTCAACCCACTTACCAAGTTTCATCGTTTTATCCGTCTTTGGTAATGAATTATCGCACTTTTTCAGTTTTTCGAAATTTTCGATATCGAAAAAGTGGGCGTGGTTATAGTTCGATTTCAGATGGACGAACGGACAGACGGACATTGTTAAATTAATTTTTTTTTCGCCCAGATCATTTTGATATACAGAAGTCTATACCTATCTCGATTAGTTTATGCCGTTACGGGGTATCGTTATGCGAACAAAATTAATATTGTGACGAATATTAGTGACACTAAATGATACTCACATCACTAGTCTGATGCTAAGTAAATGACGCCACAACAATAATAAAGCGGGCAGTCACTTGTATCTACATAAACGAATCAATCATTATGTCTACACATATGTACGTACACGCAGCGGAGAAGAGACGCAAAGTAGGCAATAATCCCAAAAGTAGGCAATTATCTGTGGAAGTGTCATTCACATATACACGCGCATATGAGAAGCTATACACGTGCATCTGTAGTTATAATTTTATAGCAGTAACTAAGTAAATTCTGGAAACGCCTAGAAGTATGGAACGAGGAAATCTAAGTGTATAAAAAGCAGCAACAGTAGGGGCACGACAATCAGTTAGATTTAAACAAGCTATCAGTTGCGAAGTATAAGTGTGCTTTCAAGTAGTCTAATAAAGACCAATTTTGCATTATTCAATATTGGAGTTATTTATTCTAAAGTTTGGTAATTCGAACGTTAGCAGAAGGTTTGGAATAAGCGGAATTTCACTAAATTCGTTACAATATACTCAGTGAGCTCTGCTCAGCGGAGTATAAAAAATTGAGAAAGATAAATCAAAAAGTGAAAAAAAGAAATAAGTCCACTTACTCTTCGATAGTCTGTATAATGCAGATCATATTGCCTATTGAATGACGAGAAGATTTGATTGTCGTTGTTTTACAAAGACGCCTATAAACAATTGAGGCACAAATTTAATCTTGACAGCAATAAATTCAAAGTCGTTCTAGAACAGCTGAGTTGATCAAGTAGGATACATAACGAGTGAGGCCTATTTAAAATCAGAGCTGAGGTAGAATTACGCAGAATTATATTTTAGATGGTAACTTACGGCAAAAGCTCACCTGATGCCTATTCTAACCTAATTTGCTGCTGAGCGAAATGTTAGTATTTGGAAAATGTCTGGCGTATGTCGTCCTCAGTATCAATACTTCGATTTTTAAATCTGCATTGGAGATATCGAACGAGATATGGAAACTAGTAAGGAAGTCTGAGTTCGGTTGAAACCGAACATTACATACCCAGCTGTACACTCGAGATGCTATTGTTGTTTGTTTTGTGTGCTTAATAGTGTTCCAAGTTATAGCTCCCGAAACATAGAAAATTGCTTAGTCATAAAAGACCGCCCAAGCCATTTTTTAAATTTGAAGTTTTTCCTATTTATTGTTATAAATCCACTTGGGAAATAAAATACCATTGATATTATCTTTTTTGCAAAAATATAGCATATTTTATTGGTCCTCAACCCTTTTCAAATTCTTTTATATAAAAGTGGGTGTGGTCCTTAGCCGATTTCGTTAATTTTTTTTTAAAGCATTCCTTGTAGTAAAGGCAACCTCTCTGCGGAGTTTTGTTACGATAGGTTTAACGATTTTTGATTTATGATTAATAATACTTGTAAAATTTATTTCATCACAAGTGGGCGGTGCCGCGCCAATTTAAAAAAAATTCAAATTTTTATCAACAGTCTCAATATCAGTCCGCATGTAAAATTTCAACATTCTAGGTGTATAATTTAATAAAGAATCAGGTTTTTTGTGTTTTCCAAAATGTTATATATATAAAATGTGGACGTGGTTATGATCCGATTTCGCTCATTTTCAATACCAATCTATTCTGGGTACAGATAAGCTCGTGTACCAAATTTGGTGAAGATATCTCAATATTTACTCAAGTTATCGTGTTAACGACAGACGGATGGACGGGCGCACATGGTTCAATCAAATTTTTTTCGGTACTGATGATTTTGATATATGGAAGTCTATACCTATCTCGATTCCTTTAAACCTGTACATCTAACCGTTATCCACTTAAAGTTATAATACCCTGTGTACTGGGTGTAAAATGAGAGGACTGTAGACTCATGACGGGTATTCTGAATGAACATTGCCTTCGGGCGTCACAGGCTACCTAGTCAGTGATACCAGATATAGAAAGTGTAAATTAGAGGAGAGAACCATCAAATACGATTTACGCTCGTGCCCCGTGCTTCCCAGACCAAAGCTTCAGCTATTAGGAGTGATTTAGCTATCAGATCTAGAAGCAGCAAGTTGCATTGGTCTTAGAAAAGTTCTAATTCCATTTGCCAAGACGGAGTTATTTTATATCATTGGTCCTCGTTTTAATTGGGGTTTTAGTTTGGTCGTTAATCAAACTTCTGGAAACACTATGGACTCATGAGGTCCTCACCTATTGGTCGGTTCAACCCCACCCAAACTTAGTCCAAAAAATAACATGCGAATCTGCGTGAATAGACAAATATTATTTTATAAATCACAATTTTTTTGAAAAATAGTTTTCTAACTTATAGTTATTTAGGTTTGATTTTTTTGCCATTTCTCTGTTACAGTGGCTGCTATAGCAACGTTGTATTACTTCCCATCCAGTTAATCTCTGACTTTTTGTACTTAATTAGAAATGGAACCGCGTAAAAGTTTTTACCAAGTCTTGTTGCTTTTGTTGGTGTTATAGCAATAGAGACACTCCCCGAAGCTTTTGGGGAATGTTGCCAGTATTGATGATCATTTTCCGGATAAATAGCCGGTAAGTTCCGGTAACAAGCACCATTAAGGTACAAGTCCGAACATCTCGAAGCGATTAAGTGTGACCACCAGGAGCCCTCTGTGCAGTGGTGGATTTGAATATGCGCCGCCCCTAGGCAATACATAACTTGCCGCCCTTATTTTCACAATATTAATATATGCCACAATGTTTGCGATTTTCAGTGCTTTATTACATTGTAGTTTTGTTATTAATGAAATACATAACGAAATCAAGATAATGGACATTAATGACGCATTTAACCTTAACTTTTTTCCAAACATTCCTCATTTACATTTCTTGGCGGCTTGATTTTTCAGCTGCGAATTCGCAAATGATATCATCACAATCGATAGATAAAAACAATTTTGATTCTATCGTCGACAACGCAAGAGCATTCGGTGTGTTTTCGCCCATCGAAGATCTGAGGTAGTTTTTCACGTGTTTTAAAACAACTCGTTTGATTATCAACATTAGGGTAAGAGATATGCGAACTATTCTGCCCCAGCATTTTCAACACCTTGTATATAAAAATAACAAAACTGGCTACTTGAATTCATTGCTAAGTACATGAATATGTCGGGGTTATTTCGGGACTATTGCGGTATCATTTGGGGATCCTTCCGGTATCATTCCTGGATGACTTTCGGGATCCCGTTAGGGTCATTTCGGGACTTTTTCGAGATCATTTGGGGATCCTTCCGGCATCATTGCTGGATAGTTTTCGGGATCCGTACGGGATCCCGTGAGGATTATTTCGGGACTTTTTCGGGAGTATTTCGGGATCACTTATGGATGGTTTTCGGGATAATTTGGGGAATCTTCCGGTATAATTTCTGGATGGTTTTCGGGATCTCGTTAGGGTAACTTCGGGACTATTTCGGTATGGTTTTGGTACCCTTCCAGCATAATTTCTGGAAAGTTTTCGGGATTTGTCCGGGATCCCGTCGGTATAATTTCGTGACTATTTTGATATCATTTTGGGACCCTTCCGGGATCATTTAAGGACTCTCCGAAACCGGTAGTTCAGCACACATGATTTTTTAAATTATGGATTTGCTGCAAATTATTCGTAATTAAAATTCGGTATGTCTTATTTTTTATATCTACACAGCTTTCTCGTTATATTTTCGATTATTTTAAATGAATCCTGTAACGAACTGTTATAGCTATAATTACACTTTTTGTAATACTTTAACCAACTATATATACACGGAAACGCAATACTATTTTCATCTAAAAAATTATCTTTGATTTTATCTAATTGTAGTTTTACTCATTTGCGCAGGCGCGTGATTAGAAGTTTTATGCAAATTTTTACGACTGTTATGCGGAAAAAAAATTTAGTGCTTCATTCTAATTTCGAAATGCATAAAAAAGAATGAATTATTTTTTATGATATACAGACAAAAATACCTCTTTTAAATGCAGCAAAATCCAAATTCAATTTTTTTTTTTTTTCAAAAATGTGTTGACCAGAATTTTGCCTCAACTTTGCCGCCCTAGGCTCTAGCCTATATTGCATATAGAATAAATCCGCCACTGCTTCTGGGCCATCCCAGACCTCACCCTCTAGTTCCATTAGGAACTTAGTGTCGCCACAGCCTCGCGAGCTAAAAAAACAGGATTCGTCACGGGTAGATGAGGTTGACAATTGGCTTTGAGAAGCTATATATTGCGCTAGCAACCCCTTGAATCATTGGGGTATTTTAGTAGCCTCTTACCACAGGTATATCTGCCGCTTGTTTATTCTAAAGCCTCCACAATGATGGGAGTTTTCAGTTTAGCTTAAATGCGAATTCAATATTGTTTTATGCTCTCTATCTTTGTACTTAGAAGAATTCGCACTGGCCATTGATCTTTTTTATCACTCTTGCAAGTTTTTGATAGCATTTTCGCTGGCTATATCTAGTAGCTTTAATTTTTCGCACTCACGCCCTTTCTATACTCAGCTGAGCAGATCTCACAGAGTATATTAATTTTGTTCGCATAACGGTACCCGTAACGGCATAAACTAAGCGAAATAGATATAGACTTCTATATATCAAAATGATCTGGGCCAAAAAATAAATTCATTTGGCCATGCCCGTCCGTCCGTCTGGCCGTAAACGCGATAACTTGAGTAAATTTTGAGGTATCGTAATGAAATTTGGTATGTAAGTTCCTGGGCACTCACCTCAATATTTAAAATGAACGAAATCGGACTACAACCACGCACAGTTTTTCGATATCGAAATTTTCGAAAAACCGAAAAAGTGCGATAATTCATTACCAAAGACGGATAACGCGATTAAACTTGGTAGGTGGGTTGACCTTATGACGCAGATTAGAAAATTAGTAAAATTTTGGACAACGGGCGTGGCACTGCGCACTTTGAAAAGAAGGTAATTTAAAAGTTTTGCAAGCTGTAATTTTTCAGCTGAGTATGTAAAGTTTGATTACACCCGAATTTAGCCTTCCTTATTTGTTTCCATTTCCTTTTCTGATTATGGTAGCATTCTTGGGTTCAGTCTTCTCATAACAAGCTGTCTGAGTGTATTGCTAAAGATAGCCTCCTCCGGTTTTGTTGTAATGATTCACTATCTTAATATATATGTTCCTTCTGAACGTGTCTTTTTGACTGAATACCTCCCAACGACTGGACCGATTTTTTTTAAATTTTATTCCTATGTTTGAGGGAGTTTCTACATGCATAAGATTCATAATTTGGCCCACTTCCTCTGTTATCTATCCAAGAAGGGAACCGGGGGCCGATGCTTTCCTTAAAATAGTATTTATGGTGCTGTTTGCTTGAAATTTTGTACAGAGGTATAACCCTGACTAGCTTGTTATTTCAAACACTTTTCATTCCGGAAATTGAAACAGGGCCCGACTTTTTATGATAAATCGCATTTAAAAGAAGGAGAAAAGGAGGATAACAAGAGAAAGGGCAAGGCAGAGGTATTAGAGCCAGAGCAAATAATTGATGTAAAAATTGTGAGAGGGCGAGGGAAATATAGTGAGGAGAGGAAGAAAGAGGATGGACGGAGGTGAAGAAAAATAAATATAAGTTGAGGGAGGTATAAAAAAGTGGGTGTAAAAGAAAGAGAAATCGAGAATATAAAGGGACCAAGGCACGTAGGAAAGACAGGGATCCTACATAAAGAGGAGTAGTGGGAGCCGAGAAGATACAACCACGTTTTATTGCAGAGCCTCATTATGGAATATGCATCTATATACTGGACAAGTAAATACATCGCAATGAGGTATATTGTCTTCTATTTGCTTCTCAAGTACTTATCTACATATATCATAAACATAAAAAAGATAGCGATTTAAGAAACCACGATATTGAAATCAGTTGGTGAGGCGAAGCAGGTATTCAATGTTTGCTATAGAGATAACATACATGATGAATTGAAATGGAAGAGGGATTAGTGGGTCCAGGAGTAAAAGTAGGAAGGGGAGTGTTAGTTGGATTAGGAATGTAAGTAGTATTGAGAGTATGAGTGGGAGTGAATGTGAGAGTAGGAACCGGAATGGGATTAGGAGTGGAAATGGAAAGGAGATAAATGGAATAAGGGATGGGCAAGAATATTCAGAAAAATGCCGGGTGAAGTAAAATAGAATGATAAAGAAAGTGAAGAGGTGTAGCTAGGCTTACAGGTAAACAAATATTTGGACAGAACAAATTCTGCTGGGTACCTAGTTATAATAAGATGTTTTTGTGAGATCGCCGTTATCCATTGTGTCTCTGATATAATTTTGTTATTGTAGCGAATACAGTCTTTATTGTTTGATGCAATAGGAAATATATTAGTTAAACGGGACTTGTTATTGTATTTTTGTTTAATGGTGTGGCCAGTTTATACTTATATTTAAGAATTCATGAGCTTAACACCGGCTTATAATAATTGAATTTAAATTATTATGTTTTCTAAGAGAAACTGAAAAGAAAGAAATATTTACTGGCATATTGCGATGGAACCATTTCTAGAACCGCCAATCTAATCATCATCAGGCAATTTTGTAATGTTATCAAAGGTTTCACCGGGATTCGAACCGTGAATCATATGGTGAAACTGCAGTTGCCTTTAACCATTAGGCTATCCTGCTGGTATTTGTTTTCATGCTTAATTCAGTTTTTCTCATTATTTTTCTTGTTATTGTTTACCTCATAGTACAAAAAACCTAATTGCCTTCCATAAAAAATTAGTACAAATAATCTTAATGTATGTACATATGTCGATGAAACAAGTTTTCACTTTTCGTTATATTGCAAAATTAGTTCTCAAGGTGTTTCCACACCAGGTAATTAAGTCTTGTTTGGCTATAACAAATAAATTAAGCTCTTTTTAGCTAGAAATTTATTGGTTTGCCTGGTTCTACTGTCAAATTTAAACCAAGCTGTATACATATTATTAAACAGTTATCAAATAAGCGGAGTTAATTATTGAAGTGTTCGTTGAAATTCTTAGAAGCTTATTCATAGTGTAGTTGTTGTTGTTCTCGCAAAGCCCCCAATGTCACACGTGGTATCTCTATTTCTCTTTAAAATCAAACATTTTTTGTGTTTTTGAAGTCAGCTATATGTACTCTGTTTGGTCATCTGGCCCTTTGTTGTTGCTTTCTTGTTTTAAATTAAAATTTCCCAGCAGGAAAAAGCCTACTAATAGTTAAAAGTTGGTTTCCAATAAATAAGCGTGCTTTCTTACCTATCAAGTGTTAAGTGTCGAAGATCATGTATAGGCCTTACAGCCCTACACTAACAAATAAGTTGGTATCATTAAGAGAGGCATGTAGACTCATGACGGGTATTCTGACCCAACATTGCCTTCTGCCGTCACAGGCTGCCTAGTCAGTGACAGCAAATATAGAAAGTGAGGATTAGAGGAGGGAACGATCAAATACGTTTTACGCTCGTGCCCCGTGCTTACCAGACCAAGCCTCCAGCTTTTAGGAGTGGTTTAACTGTCAGATGTAGAATCAGCAAGTGGCATGGGTCTTAGAAAGCTTCTAGTACTTGCAGGTTTCTGATAGGGGTTTTAGTTTGGTCTTTAAACAAACTTCTGGAAACACTATAGACTCATGAGGTCCTCACATATTGGCCGGTTCAACCCCACCCAATCTTAGTCCAAAAAATAACTTGCGAAACGGCGTGAATAGACAAATATTATTTTATAGCTCAAAAAAAAATTTTTTTTTTTTTTGAAAAATTGTTTTCTAATTTAAAGTTATTTGATTTTTTTGCCATTTATCTATTACAGTGGCTACCATTTTCAAATAATCCTCAGTTTTTTTTTAGCAATTAATTATTTTTTCTCCAGCGCTGCTTTCGTTTATGCTGACTCATTCAAACCATCGCTTCGCCCATCCAATATATCAAAAGCCCATAACAAAACAGCGATTAACTAAAAAATGTTACGTTCAGGAAACACTAAAAACTGATTGACTTCTCCAAATGTGCCGATGCAATTTTTAGTTTTTACCAAGTGTTGTTGTTTTTGTTGGTGTTATAGCAATAAAGACACTCCCCGAAGCTTTTGGGGAATGTTGCTAGTATTGAAGGTTCTTTTCCAGTTATATACAGGATAAGTTCCGGTAACAAGCACCATTAAGGTACAAGTTCGAACATCTCGGAGCGTTTAAGTGTGACCGCCAGGAACCCTCTGGGCCATCCCACACCTCACCCTCTAATTCCATTAGGAACTTGGGGTCGCCACAGCCTCGCGAGCTAAAAAATAGGATTCGTCACGGGTAGATGAGGTTGACAATTGACCTTGAGAACCTATATATTGCGCTAGCAACCCCTTGAGTAATTGTGGTATTTTAGTAGCCTCTTACGACAAGTATATCTGCCGCGTGTTTATTCTAAAGCCTCCACAACGATGGTAGTTTTCAGTATAGCTTATATGCGAATTTAATATTGTTTTATGCTCTCTATCTTTGCACTTAGAGAAACTCGCACTGGCCATCGATCCTTTATCACTCTCCCAGGTTTTTGATAATATTTTTGCTGGCTAGTAGCTTCAATTTTTCGTATTTACCGCCCTTTTTTATACCCACTTAAACACAGGGTATTATAACTTTGATTGGCGTTTGTGTGGCAAAAATAGCAATCCATTTTTTTGTGATTTGAAAGTTCTGACAATTCTTTTCGGAATGCCAGGAGGATACACAAAATATCCTTGTTATCTGTGCTAATGGGACAGTCGAGGGAAAGATAATTTCAAATTCAGTGAATGACCGTGTAGGAAAACACTCGAAATAGGAAGAAAAAAAACGCCGTTAACATTCCAATCGTTCAGAACGATAAAGTTATTTTGCCACCTCAGGTTGGGCTACATGAAGCAGTTTATCAAAAGACTTGCCAAAACAGCCAGGTTTTTTTTGCACTTGAAAGCCGTGTTTCCAAAACGAAGTGACACATAAATCAAGGAAGGTATGAAAATATTTTCAATTTATACATGTGATTCACAGCAACTAACAGAGTACAGACCATTGATAGAATTTTTAATTAATTTTCTTGTTTACAATAAGCGTCGTAACTTAAACATTTATCAACCTATTTTAATAAACCATGACCTTTCTTTCTCTGGATAAATAGTTCTTTGAGAATGAATGTAAAAAATAATTTTTTTTTTATGACACGTTACATAAAAAAGAAGTCAAACTGTGAAAAACGGGGAAAAATGGTAAAGCTTAGATAACTTTTGGAAAATATTCCTAATTTTTTTGAATAAAGTATAAATAAAAATATATCAGATTAAAGCATGAATCTTCTTCTTTCCGAAACTGTAAAGCGATCGAAAATCGGTTAAAACATGATGACGTTATAATTGTTAGAGCGCGCAGTAGGCGAAAACGGTTTTTAGAAAATATCTTGAAAATTTTGGGGTGTTAGAAAATTTTGAAACACATTCAAGGCCTACAACGTAGCACTGTAGAATTAACGCTTTTTCGGTTAGCGCTTAACAGTCATAACCAAGCAAAAAAATACTGTACATTTTAGTGCAAATATTTCCTTTTTTCGGTGCTGTTTATAAAAGCTGTGTTTACTGAGTTAAATAATTTTCTGACTAATATTGCTATAAAAAAAATTTCCCTCGAAAAATCTTGAAAAAAATTGTATGATATAGATGCTGTTAACACAAAAACAATTTTTATATCTTACTACACTAAAAAAGAAAAAAAAAAAACAAAAAAAAAAAAAAACTTGAATACCACGACCCCCCTAGGCATTTTTCTGAATATTATCGGGGTTTCAATAATGTCTCGAAACGAGCAACCATTTACAGTCTCAGCTCAAGTACATCCAGCATTAACTAATTTAATTGGCTCCATTTTCAGCTGCAGAATGATCACATCGCGATGAGGTTTGTGCGAGGCCAAAAAAAACTGTAATCGGAGGAATGCCTCAAGCCTTATCAGCAATGCTATGAGCGTTGATCAGGAACTAATTGTTGGACTGTGCGACAGAAGACCAGTTGAACTCACGGCGTATTTAGATGACGTTTCAGCCACCATAAGCGGCGGACATTTATCAGAAATCAGCTCTCTCATGCATCAGCCAGTTTAGGATGTACATGCCTGAGCAACGGGAGTCGGGTTAACCGCACACGCAGTAATTTCGAGATGATTTTGGGAACCCTTTCGGGTTCTTTCCGGAGGCATTTGAGAGTTATTTGCGGATAACTTCGTTTGGGGTTCTTTCGGGAGGATTCCGAGGATTATTTCAGGGTACTTAAGGAGTAATTTACGGGTCATTTCGGGATGATGTCGGGAACATTCCAGAGTTCCTCCCAGGATCATTATGGAGTCGTCGAGAACTGGACCAGGAATAAAATCCTATCGGTCAATTCAGCCAAAACTGAACTGGTATTGCAGCTGACGGTGCTAGCGGGTATTACCCTGACGTTGAGGGCCCCTGCCAAATATCTAGGAGTAATTTTGTATAGGAAGCTACCTTCAGGAGCGTGTGAGGCAAGCAAAGGTGGCACTGTATAGCTTTAGGGGAGCTGTTGCGCGAAGACGGTGACTATCGCCGGATATTATCCTGTGGTTCTACACTGCTGTGGTTACACCAATCCTTCTATACGGGGTATTGGTCTGGTGGACGGGCTTAGATACCAAATCGAACCTACGAGAATTCCAGAAGGTACCAAAAAGTGCTCTAGTTTGCGTGGGGGGTATTCTTTTTCTTTTTAATGTGTTGCCAATAGATTTAATGGCCAAGCTATGTGCGGCCTTTCCTGCTCTATGGCTGCGAGAGTTATCCGACTGGAGAAATAATGTGGTAGGTCATGCATCTATGCTTAAGAATCTGGATTCGCCTTCGTCGGATTATTGCCTTCCGACTGTATTTTTCTATATGAAGTACGAGGTTGTGATCCCGGATAGGGATTATTTGTCGAAGGAGCCGCCGGACCTGAGCGATAGGCTGCAGATGTATGCTAACGGCTCCAAACTGGGTAAAAAGGTGGACAGCGGGGTCTTTGCACCTAAACTAGGGTGGAGCCTACCCGATCATTGCAGCTTTTTCAAGCGGAGGTGGCTGCTACAAATGAGGCCGTTGATCTCCTGAGAAATGCTGTTCACGGCTATAATAAAATATTTATTTACTCTAACAGCCAGGCTGCACTAAAAGCGCTTGAATCGGTCATATGTAAGTCCAAGACAGTAGAGAAGTGCCGTAAATCTCTCAACGAGATCTCTGAGCAAACTTCCCTCAGTCTGGTATGCGTGCCTGGACACTCGGATATACCGCGCAATGAGATGGCTGCTGAAATTGCAAGAGAAGCACATCCGTTCCGCTTTCGTCGTCCTGGAAGGGATAGAGCATGCCGCTCACTATCTGCAAGCTCACTTTGAAAGGGATTTTCCTTAGGGAAGCGGGTGTGGGAGCTGCTAGCCAGCGAAAATATTATCAAAAACTTGGGAGAGTGATAAAAAGGATACATGGCCAGTGCGAGTTTCTCTAAGTGCAAAGATAAAAGAATATTAAATTCGCATATAAGCTAAACTGAAAACTACCATCGTGTTGGAAGCTTTAGAATAAAAACGCGACAGGTATACCTGTCGTAAGAGGCTACTAAAATACCCCAATGATGCAAGGGGTTGCTAGCGCAAAATGTAGCTTTTCAAAGCCAATTGTCAACTTCATCTACCCGTGACGAATCATGTTCCTTTAGCTCGCGAGGCTGTGGCGAGGTGAGGTGTGGGATGGTCCACAGGGTTCTTGGTGGTCACACTTAATCGCTCCAAGATGTTCGGACTTGTATCTTAATGGTGCTTGTTACCAGAACTTATCCGATATATAACTGGAGAAGAACTATCAATACTGGCATCATACCCCAAAAGATTCGGGGAGTGTCTCTATTGCTATAAGACCAACAAGAACAACAACACTAGGTAAAAACTAAAAACTGCATCGGCACATTTGGAGAAGTCAATCAGTTTTTAGTGTTTCCTGAACGTAAAAATTTTTGGTTAATCGCTGTTTTGCTATGAGCTTTTGATATATTGGACGGGCGAAGCGATGGTTTGAATGAGTCAGCATAAACGAAATCAGCGCTGGAGAAAAAATAATGAATTGATAAAAAAAACTAACGAGTATTTGAAAATTGTACACGATTTCACTTCTAATTATCTACAGAAAACCAGAGATGAACTGGATGGAAAATAATGGAACGTTGCTATGGCAGCCACTGTAACAGAGAAATGACAAAAAAATCAAATCGAAATAACTTTAACAATTTTTGTTGTTATATCGGCCTACTGATTTGTAAGATCGCGGGTTCGAATCGAGCTAAAGGCCTAACAATAATTTTTTATTATTATTATTGTTATGATAAATTTTTTCTTAATTGAAAAAATTTTTAAATTAGAATAGAAGAAAGAAAAAATTTAGACAACTGCCAAAGGTCGTTGAATAGATCCATTTTGGGAACAAATCAGTAGGCCGATATAAGAAAAATTCTTAATACATCCCAGAGCACGGGGAAAAAATTGTCAATAAAATACGGCACTATGGCAGCATTGCCATCAAACAAGTCCAATTTTCACATCCATTCTGCAACAGATGTCGCAGTGTTGTGAATATCAATTGGCACGAACCAGAATAGAAGTAGGATTAATGAAGACAAACAAAAAACCGCTGTGATGGCTGAATGGTTATAGCAGCGGCGCCTAAACGTTGCCGATGAAGGAATTTCAAGTTAGATCAAACTACATACTGGGTGCAAAACAAATTCAAAACCGGTTCAATAGTTTAGGAGTCCGTCGCGGCCAAAAATTTTGTGACAAGGGTTTTTTATATATTAAGAAAATATGCGCTAGATTTACTTTCACTACGCTGAAAAAAAAACTTCAAAACAGTTAAAACGAAACAAATTTTTTATGTGGAATAATTTTTCAAAATAATTCTGAATTCCCTTAATACTTTTCTTGTTAAAAATACAATAATTTTAACAATGATATTTAGTGCATACTTGAGTAAATTTTAAGGTATCTGGCTGAAATTTGGTATGTAAGTTCCTAGGCACTCATCTCAGATCGCTATTTAAAATGAACGAAATCGGACTATAACCACGCCCGCTTTTTCGATATCGAAAATTTCTAAAACTCGAAAAAGTGCGATAATTCAGTACCAAAGACGGATAGAGCGATAAAACTTGGTAGGTGGGTTGATTCTATGACGCAGAATAGAAAATTAGTAAAACTGCAAAATGGGCGTGGCACCGCCCACTTTTAAAAGAAGGTAATTTAAAAGTTTTGGAAGCTGTAATGTGGTAGTCGTTGAAGATATAATGATTAATTGGCAGGAACGTTACCCCTATTACTGTATGTGTGCCAAATAAAAATTAGCAAAATCGGATGACGAGCACGCCCACTTTTTAAAAAAAAAGTTTTTAAAGTCAAATTTTAAGAAAAAATTTAATATTTTTACAAAATATAAGTACATTATGTCAAAATTCAACTCCAGTAATGACATGATGCAACAAAATACAAAAATAACAGAAAATTTCAAAATGGGCGTGGCTCCGCCCTTCTTTATTTAATTTGTCTAGAATACTTTTAATAGCATAAGTCGAACCAAAATTTTTCAATCCATGTGACATTTGGTAAGAACATTGCTTCTATGATGATAACTGTTTTCTGTGAAAATGGCCGAAATCGGTTGAAGCCACGCCCAGTTTTTATACACAGTCGACCGTCTGTCCTTCCGCTCGGCCGTTAACACGATAACTTGAACAAAAATCGATATATCTTTACTAAACTTAGTTCACGTACTTACTTGAACTCACTTTATCTTGATATTAAAAATGGGCGCAATCTCAATTAAACCATGCCCACTTTTTCGATATCGAAAATTTCTGAACATAAAAAAATGCCATAATTTTATACCAAATACGAAAAGAGGGATGAAACATGGTGATTGGATTGTTTTTTGACGCAAAGTATACATAACTTCAGAAAAAACTTTGTAAAAGGGGTGTGACATATACCATATTAAGTAAAAGAAAATGAAAAAGTTCTGCAAGGCCAAATCGAAAGCACTTAGACTTGTGGCAGGAATACTGTTCGTGGTATTGCATCTAATATATCTAATCTAATCTAATATCTAATATATATTATAAATGGGAAAGTTTGGATGTTTGGATGTTTGTCCAGACGTTTGTTTTTGTGACTGAATCACGCCATAACGGCTACACGGATTTTGATGAAATTTGGGACACAGGCAATAGTCTACTAGCGAAATTTGTTTCGAACATGGAAAGAGGGGTGGGGTTCCCACGCCCCCTTCGATCAATTACCTTTTAATTAATTTTGCACATTATAAATTTACGTATACGGGCCTTCACCAATATTACAGACTCAATGGGTCAAATAATTCGAGGGCTTACAAAATGAGCAGTGACACCCTCCGCCCCCTCTCCCTCTTCTCTACCCCTCTGGTGTAAAATCTATAAATTGTTATAAGTCAATATACATTTTCTCTTAAATCAATGGTTTTTGGTATCTGGTACATACAGATCGAGATCTAAACAATTTTGGAAAAACGATCAGTGGTCCTATCCTTCTCCGCCCGCAATCCGCCCTCCACCAATTGTTTTTAATAGCACGCTTTTATTAGCTTTACCTGTATGTTTCTATATAACTCTTCATTTGCTCCAACGTGCCTGCTGCCTTATTAACATGGTTTTATAATAAGCTTCACGTTATTTGTAATCCCGTTAGGGTCATATCGAGACCCTTCCGGGATCATTTCTGGATGGTTTTCGGGATCGGTCCGGGATCCCACCGGGTTCATTTCGGGACTTATTCGGGACTATTTCGGGATCATTTTGGGACCCTTCCGGCATAATTTCTTTATAGTTTTCGGGATCCGTCCGGGATCCCGTCGGGGTTATTTTGGAACATTTTCGGGACTATTCCGGGATAATTTGGGAACTATTTCGCGATCATTTGGGGACCCTTCCGGCATCATTTGTGGATGGGTTTCGGGATCCGTCCGGCATCCCGCCGGGGTATTTTCGGGATAATTTGCGTACCTTTGAGAGATAAATTCTTTACGATTTCCGGGATCACTACGGGACTTTTTCGGAGTCATTTTGGGTCCCTTCGTAATCATTCCTGGATGGTTTTAGGGATCCGTTCGGGATCCCGTCGCGGCCATTTCGGGGCTATTTCGGGATCATTAGGGGTATCTTCCGGCATAATTTCTGGATGGTTTTCGAGATCCGTCCGGGATCCCGTCGGGGTCATTTCGGGGCTTTTTCTCGACTAATACGGGATCATTTGGGTACCCTTTCGGCATCATTTTTGGATGGTTTTCGGGATCCGTCCGCGATCCTGTCGGGGTCATTTTGGGACTTTTGCGAGATCATTTGGGGTATCTTCCGGCATCATTTCTGGATGGTTTTCGGGATTCGTCCGGGATCCCGTCGATGCCATTTCGGGACTATTTCGGCATCATTTGGGGTACCTTCCGGCATCATTTCTAGATGGTTTTCGGGATCCGTCCGGGATCCCGTCGGGGTCATTGCGGAACTTTTTCTCGACTAATAAGGATCATTTGAGAACCTTACCGGCATCATTTCTGGATGGTTTTCGGGATCCGCCCGAGATCCCGTCGAGGTTCTTTCGGGACTTTTTCGGGATCATTTGGGGTCCCTTTCGGCATAATTTCCGAATAGTTTTCGGGATCCGTCCGGGGTCCCGTCATGGCCATTTCGGGACTTTTTCTAAATCATTTGGGGTCCCTTCCGGTATCATTTCTGTAGGGTTTTCGGGATTCGTTCGGGATCCAGTGGGGTCATTTCCGGTCTTTTCGGGATAATTTGGGGTACCTTCCGGCATCATTTCTAGATGGTTTTCGGGATCCCGTCAGGGTCATTTCGGGATTATTTCGGGATCATTTGGGGAACCTTTCGGCATCACTTCTGGATAGATTTCGGGATCTGTACGGGAACCCATCGAGGTATTTTCGGAACTTTTTCGGGACTATTTCGGGATCATTTGGGAACCCTTTAGGGGTCATTTCATGACTTTTTCTGTATTATTTCGGGATCATTTGGGGACCCTTCCGGCATCATTTCTTGATGGTTTGCCGGGTCCATTAGGGTCATTGCGGGACCATTTTGGGATCATTCGGGACCCTTCCGAGGTCATTTCTGGATCCGTCCGTGATGCCGTAGGAGTCATTTCGAGATATTTTTATTACTTTTTCGGGATAGTTTTGGAACCTTTCCCGGATCATTTGTGTATGGGTTTCGCGATCCGTCGTGGATCCCCTCGGAGTCATTTTGGAACTTTTTCTGGACTATGTCAGGATAATTTAGGAACCATTCCTGGATATTTTCTGGATGGTTTTTGAAATCCGTCCGGGAGCACGTCAGGGTCATTTCGGAACTTTTCCGGGACTATTTCGGGATCATTTTGGTAAACTTCAGGGATCATTTCTGTGTGGTTCTCTGAATAAATCTACAATTTTGTCGTCCTCATTTCGGGTTTTTTGGAACTATTCCGGGAACTTTTGGAGACCCTTCCGGGGCATTTCTGTACGGTTTTCGGGATCCGACAGCGATATCGTCGATGAGTAATTAAAAGCAAAAATTATTCGATCGGTCAAAAGTCCATGAAATCTCCAAATATACATATAGGTATATGACCAAAAATAAACTAAAAAAACCATTTTTATTATTTTAAGTAAATCTTGCGTTTCATATGTAGTATGTATATTCGTACCCAATTAAAATTGAGAAACTAAAATATTTAGTTTTCTGAAGCATAGTCGCGGTTTTGCGGTAGGAGTAGTAGAGATTTCACTTCTTCGGATATTTCATCATGCTGGTAATTTCGATCTCCTCGATGAAATAAATGGGTCAGAAGTAACTAACAAATTATTTAAAATTTCCTCGTGGCTTTGCGGCTAATTTTTCTTGCATGGTCTCTACGATATACTCTAAAATCTTTATTTCTGGATTTAGCGGCTTCTTCGGACAACTTTCCGATAGGAATGGAACCCAAATGCTCTATTATTGTAGCTCCGTGTACTAAAATTGTATGTACATTTGAAGGCATGTAATACCATTCATATAGTACGACGTAAACTCGAATGGTTTCTCTGGCGTACATGTTGAACTTTTGTACATTTATTGGACAACCACATGAAAGTGCCCCTAATATTATAGAGAATATTTGAATGAGATTTTCACTAACAGCAGTTATAGAGGCGGTAGTTTTAATGTCAACGAAAAATCGTCTAGCGGTATTTCCATCATTCGTTGTTCCGTGCCCTTGCTTTACCACGTCTACCAATAAACCAGTCTGAATAGTAAAAATTATTTTAGTGAAGCCAAAATTGCTGGAAATTGGAAAAAATACCTAGATGTACACATATGCTCGTTAGGGTATGTCGATATGAAACCCGGTTACTAAAAGTGTCATAACTTTTTTAAATTAGGTTTTACGAAACAATGTTATGTAACAATAAATTATGGAAAAAGGTCACAGAATACGAAAATGTACATTTAAAGTCCTATGTCCCAAATTTTCAATTTCGCTCCACTGTGCATCGCTTCGCCTACCCAATATATCAAAAGCCCATAACAAAACAGCGACCAACTATAAATTGTTACGTTCAGGAAACACTAAAAACTGATTAGACATCTCCAAATGTGCCAATGCAATTTTTAGTTTTTACCAAGTGTTGTTGTTTTTGTTTTTGTTATAGCAATAGGGACACTCCCCGAAGCTTTTGGGGAATGTTGCCAGTGTTGATGGTCCTTTTCCAGATATATATCCGGTAAGTTCTGGTAAGAAGCACCATTAAGGTACATGTCTAAGCATCTCGGAGTGATTAAGTGTGACCACCAGGGACCCTCTGGGCCATCCCACACCCCACCCTCTAGTTCCATTAGGTCAACACATCCTCGCGAGCTAAAGAAACAGGATTCGTCACGGGTAGATGAAGTTGACAATTGGCTTTGAAAAGCTATATATTGCGCTAGCAGCTCCTTGAATCATTGGGGTATTTTAGTAGCCTCTTACGACAGGTATACCTGCCGCGTTTTTATTATAAAGCTTCCAACACGATGGTAGTTTTCAGTTTAGCTTATATGCGAATTTAATATTCTTTTATGCTCTCTAACTTTGCACTTAGAGAAACTACCTGGCCATGGATCTTTTTTATCGCTCTCCCAGTTTCTTGATAATATTTTCGCTGGCTAGTATCTAGTAGCTTAAATTTTTCGTAATCACACCTTTTTTATACCCAGCTGTACTTAAACACAGGGTATTATAACTTTGATTGGATAACGGTTGGTTGTACAAGTATAAAGGGATCGGGATAAACATAGACTTCCATATATCGATATCATCAGTATCGTCAACGCTGGATAATCTCGAGATGACCACTCAACGAACCCATGTTTAGGTTAGAGTGGACACTGGTACGACCACCAGTGCACTTCGAACCAAAAAGGTCCCATTGTGATACCACGTAGATTTCTCCCCTACCCAAACCAACAAATCGATTCAGCAAATGTCAGGAATTTGTTAGGTTCCAACTTAACCAGCTCACAAAGATCGCCAAAGAAATCCCAGAGATTTCTTCCTCTTGCGTCAAAGCGCAGGACAATCGCACAAAAAATTCTTGACTGTTTCTATCCCCTCTTCGTCTTTGCAGTTCCCGCTGTAATCATTATAAAGAGCACCTAGCAGTTGTGCATGCTTCCCGATTGATATGTGGCCAGTTATAACTCCAACCACCAGAGATATGTGCCCCCTTCCAAGATGAAGAAGACTTTTTGTACGTCTTGCGCCCCATTCAGGCCAAATGTGCTTAGCGTAGTAGCGGAATTCGAGATTGCTCCATCTCACACCCGCTTCCCTAAGGAGAATCACTTTCAAAGTTAGCTTGCAGGTAGTGGGCGGCATGCTTAATCCCTTGCAAGACGACGAAAGCAGAACGGATGAGCCCTCTATTGAAAGTTCGTCAGCCATCTCATTTCCCGGTATATCCGAGTGTCCAGGCACCCATACCAGCCTGAGGGAAGTTTGCTCAGCGATCTCGGTAAGAGATTTGCGGCAATTCTCTACTGTCCTGGACTTACATGTGACCGATCCAAACACTTTTAGTGCAGCCTGACTGTCAGAGTAAATACATATTTTATTATAGCCGTGAACAGCATTTCGCAGGTGATCAACGGCCTCATTTTTAGCAGCCACCTCCGCCTGAAAGACGCTGCAATGATCGGGTAGGCTAAAGGATAGATTCCACCCTAGCTGAGGTGCAAAGACCCCGCTGTCCACCTTTTTATCCAGTTTGGAGCCGTCAGTATATCCTTGGACCAATAATCCCTATCCGGGATCACAACCTCGTACTTCATATCGAAAAATACAGTCGGAGCGCAATATTCCGACGAAGGCGAATCCAGATTCTTAAGGATAACTGCATGGCCAGCCTCATTGTCTCTCCAGCCGGATAACCGTAGAGCCGTAGAGGAAAAAAGGCCGCACATTGCTTGGCCATTAAATCTATTGACAACACATGAAAAAGAATATCCAGCGCCTGCGCAGGGGGGGTCGCAGAGCACCCCCACGCAAACTAGAGCACTTCTTGGTACATTCTGGAATACTCGTAGGTTCGATTTAGTATCTAAGCTCATGCACCAGACCAATGCCCCGTATAGAAGGTTCGGTGTAACCACAGCAGTGTAGAAGCACAGGGTAATATCCGACGATAGTCACCATCTTCGCGCAACAGCTCCGCTACAGCTGTACTGTGCCACCGTTGCTTATCTCACACGCTCCTGAGCATTTTCCCTCCAGGATAGTTTCCTATCCCAAATTACTCCTAGATATTTGGCAGAGGCCCTCAACGTCAGAGTCATACCCGACCGACAGACTTTTTTTCCTGATCCAATTCTCGACGACTCCATAGTTATCCCCAAAACTATCATGGAGTTATCCACAAACGACACCGGAATGACCCCGGGAGGAACTCTGGAATGTTCCCGACGTCATCCCGAAATGACCTGTCAATGTCTACGCAAGTACCTTAAAGAATCCTCGAAATCATCCCTAAATAACCCACAAACGAACGAGAAGTGACAAATAACTCTCAAATGACTCCGGGAAAACCCCGAAAGGGTCCCGAAAATCATCCCGAAATTACTACGTTGGCGGTTAACTCGACTCCAGTTGCTCAGGCATGTACATCCTAAACCGGCTGATGCATGAGAGAGCTTATTTTTTATAAACAGCCGCTGCTTATGGTGACGGAAACGTCATCTAAATACGCCATGGGTTCAAGTGGTCTTCTGTCGCACCGTACAAGCAATTAGTTCATGATCAGCACTCATAGCATTGCTGATAATGCATGAGGCATTCCTATGTTAACAGGTTTTTTGGCCTCGCACAAACCCCATCGCGACGTGATCATTCTGCAACTTAAAATGGTGCCAATTAAATTAGTTAAGGCCGGATGTACTTGAGCTAAGACTGTCCATGGTTGCTCGTTTCGAGACATTATTGAAAGCCCCGATAATATCCAGAATAATGCCTAGAGTACCCGTGATGTTCAAGTTTTTTTTTTTTTTACTGTATTAAGATATAAGTTCAAATTATTTTTGTTTTAAAAAACGTCTATATCATACAATTGTTTTCAAGGTTTTTCTACGGAAATTCTTTTTATAGCAATATTAGTCAGAAAATTATTTAACTCAGTAAAAACATCGTTTATATATAGAGCACCGAAAAAAAGAAATATTTTCACTAAAATGTACAGTATTTTTTTGCTTAATTATGACTCTTAAGCGTTATTATATTCAACGAATGTCGTTGGTACTGAATTTATATTATCATATGCGCTAGATTTACTTTCACTACGCTGAAAAAAAACCATCAAAAGAGTTAAAACGAAAAAATTCAATTATGTGGTATAATTTTTCAAAATAATTCTGAATTCCCTTAATACTTTTCTTGTTAAAAATACAATAATTTTAACAATAATATTTAGTGCATACATACGTATGTACATATGTTTAAGGCCGCGGTACAATGACATTTTTCATATAGATGCGTCTAGCACAAGCTTATGCATTCCGAATCATCACCACAATCAACCAAATTTTGCGTTTGTAAATATGAAGGAACTTCATTGAATTCAATTGAAGTTTATTACGCATTGCCCATTCACATACAAAATTTCGCGAAGCACTTTTATAAACGTTCTCCCTATAACAAAAATACTTGCTAACATATTGTAACGAATTTAGGGAAATTCCGCTTATCTACAACCTTCTGCTTACGTTCGTATCGCTAAACTGTTGAATAGAACACTCCAATATTCTGCATTACAAAATGGTCTTTATTAGACTACTTTGAAAGTACTTCGCAATTAAACTTCACTTCGCTCAGAACATTAATCTTCCGCAAGTGGAGCTCATAGACTTGGCTTCCCCTTATCCGCAAGCTGTGGTTCCATCCACTTCTAAGGCCGTGGAAAAAACCTTAGAGTCTCAAACTGTAACTTCTGAAACTGTAACTTCTCAATCTGTGACTACTTATTCAGAAGCACCGCCTAAGAAGCTGGTTTTACTCTTGCTCAAAAAATCGATTTTTGTATCTCGTTTTGACAAAGACACTTCCGTTGAGGTTATCAAGGCTTATGTCACTTCGAAAATTAAGGCTGACGGCATAACTTCAAGAAAATTTAAATTTAATTACGAAAGAAACATTTCTTCATTTAGAATTTATGTCTACTCAAAAGATTTTGATAAACTTTTGGACAGCGCATTTTGGCCGCCAGGGGCTTTTGTTCGCGAATTTGTGCATAAGACTATTGAGATTACTCAAAATGTAGCAAAAATTCCTCCTCAAAGTTCTTATCCAAAAAACTTAATTTAACATCTTGCTTAAGCATTTACTATCAAAACATTAGAGGCTTAAATACTAAATTAACTGACTTATATTTGAAAACCATTCGCTGTAACTATAATATTATTGCTTTCACCAAAACATGGCTGAAACCCAATGTTTTAAATTCCAAAATTTTTTGCGGTGAGTATCAGACCTATAGAAATGACCGCTTAAATAGGACCGGAGGTGGTGTCTTGCTAGCTGTACAAACTTCAATTCCATCTGAAGATTTTAATTTACCCGAAGTTGATTCCATCGAGTTTAAATGCATCTGAATCATACTTGGCCGGGGTCATATTTACTTACCCGTTTGCTATATTCCACCGTCTTCTGATCTATCAGTGTATATGCACTATATTTCACTGTTGCAATCAGTAAATTCTGTGATAAAGCCCACGGACTCAATGATTGTTTTAGGCGACTTTAACCTGCCACATATATCTTGGTATATCGTTGATCACAATATTGTCCCCGTATCATCCAAAATGCATAACAATGACTTTTTGAATGGAATTATTGATCTTTGCCTTAATCAGATCAATTTCTTTCCGAATAAGTATGGAAAATTCTTAGACTTAGCATTTGTTGACGACATATCTAAATTCTCTATAAATCGGTGTAAACCTCTTGTTTTGCCAGAAGACGTTTTCTATCCTTCTCTTGAGATAACTTACGAAATCATAAGCAACGAAGTCGGCTGCACTAACAAAACACGTGTCTCTACCAGGTGCTTTGATTTTTTCAAAACTAATTTGAACCATTGAAATAAAGAGCTTTCTGAGATAACGTGGCCTCAATATACAGAGGATGTAGAGCAAAACGTTTTACATTTTAATAAAACCATTTATACTTTACTAGCCTTTACCCGCGGCCCCGTCCGCAAGGATAAATTTAAATATATGGGCTATTCGCGTTAGCCTGCTTATTATCTGTTTAAAATTTTGTTTTCTGTCTAATGCATTTTATTTTTGTAATTGAGTAAAAAAAGAACTAAATGAGCTAATAACCTGATAGGATCCCAAATGATCCCGAAATTATCCAGAAAAGCTACGAAATGACCCCACGCTATCGCGGACGGATCCCGAAAACCATCCAGAAATGCCCCGAAAGGGTCTCCAAAAGTTCCCCGAATAGTCCCAAAAAACCCGAAATGACATCGACACGATTCTAGACGTATCCAGAGAACCACACAGAAATGATCCCTGAAGGTGTTCCAAAATGATCCCGAAAAGGTTCCGAAATGACCCTGACGGGCTCCCGTGCCCAAACCATCCAGAAAATATCCAGGAAGGGTCCCTAAATTATCCCGACATACTCTAGAAAAAGTTTCGAAATGGCTCCGAGGGGATCCACGATGGATTGCGAAAACCGTACAGAAATGATTCCGGAAGAATCCCAAAATGATCCCGAAATAGTCCGGAAATGACCCAGATGGGATCCCGCACAGATCCCGGAAGGGTGCAAAAACTATCCCGGAAAAGTAACAAAAAATCCCGAAATGGCTCCTTCGGCATCCCGGACGGATCCAGAAATGATCTCGGAAGGGTACCCAATTGATCCCAAAATGGTCCCGAAATGACCCTGATGGATCTGGCAAACCATCAAGAAATTATGCCGAAAGGGTCCCAAAATGATCCCGAAATAATACAAAAAAAGTCACGAAACGACCCCTAGAGGATCCCCAAATGATCCCGTATTATCCCCGAAAAGGTCCCGAAACAACTGCGACGGGACCCCGGACAAATCCCGAAGACCATCCAGAAATGATGCCGGAAGAGATCCCAAATGATTCCGAAAAAGTCCCGCATTGATTCCGACGGGATCCCGAACGGATACCGAAAATTATTCAGAAGTGATGCCGGAAAGGTACTCAAATGATCACCTAATAGTCCCGAAATGACCCTTAAGGGGTCATGGTCGGATCCCATAAACCATCCAGAAATGATCCCGATATAGTCCCGAAGAAGTCCCGAAATGACCCTGACGGGATCTCGAACGCATCCCTAAATGACCCTGACGGGATCCCGGACAGATCCCGAAATCCATCCAAAAATGAACTTGGGAGGGACCCCAAATGATCCCGAAAAAGTCCCGTAAATGTTTCCCACGGGATCCTGATCGGATACCGAAAACCATCCAGTAGTGATGCCGGAAAGATCCTCAAATGATCACCTAATACCAAAATGACCCTGACGGCATCCCGGACTGATCCCGAAATACACCAGAAATGATCTTGGGAAGGTCCCAAAATGATCCCGAAATAGTCTCAGAAAAATCCAGAAATTACCCTGACGGGTTCCCGGATGAATCCTGAAAGCCATCTCTAAATGATCCCGAAAAAGTCCCGAAATGACCCTGACGGGACCCCGAAAGGACCCCGAAAACTATCCAGAAATGATGCCGGAAAGGCCCGCAAATGATCCCGTATTATTCGAGAAAAAGTCCCGAAATGACTCCGACGGGATGCCGAACGAATCCCAAAAACCATCCAGAAATGATGTCGGAAGGGACCCTAATGATCCCGAAAAAGTCCCGCAATTATACCGATGGGATCCTGAACGGATACCGAAAACCATCCAGAAGTGATGCCGGAAAGGTCCTCAAATGATCACCTAATACCAAAATGACCCTGACGGCATCCCAGACAGATCCCGAAATCCATCCAGAAATGATCTTGGGACGGTCCCAAAATTATCCCGAAATAATCTCGGAAAAGTCCAGAAATTACCCTGACGGGATCCCGGACGAATCCTGAAAACCAATCTTAAATGATGCCAAAAAAGTCCCGAAATGACCCTGATGGGACCCGGAAAGGATCCCGAAAACTATCCAGAAATTATGCCGGAAAGGTCCTCAAATGATCTCCCAATAGTTCCGAAAAGACCCTGACGGGATCCCGAACGGATCCCGACAACTATCCAGAAATGATACCGAAAGGGTCCGCAAATGATCCCGTATTAGTCGAGAAAAGTCCCGAAATAACCCCGACGGGATGCCGGACGAATCCCAAAAACCATCCAGAAATGATTTCGGAAGGAACCCCAATGATCCCGAAAAAGTCCCGCAATTATACCGATGGGATCCTGAACGGATACCGAAAACCATCCAGAAGTGATGCCGGAAAGGTCCTCAAATGATCACCTAATAGTCCCAAAATGACCCTGACGGCATCCCGGACAAATCCCGAAATCCATCCAGAAATGATCCTGGGAAGGTCCCAAAATGATCCCGAAGTAGCCTCGGAAAAGTTCAGAAATTACCCTGACGGGTTCCCGGACGAATCCTGAAAGCCATCCTTAAATGATCCCGAAAAAGCCCAGAATTGACCCTGACGGGATCCCGAAAGGATTCTGAAAACTATCCAGAAATGATGCCGGAAAGGTCCTCAAATGATCCCCTAATAGTCCCGAAATGACCGTGACGGGATCCCGAACGGATCCCGACAACTATCCAGAAATGATGCCGAAAGGGTCCGCAAATGATCCCTTATTAGTCGAGCAAAAGTCCCGAAATTACCCCGACGGGATCCCGGACGAATCCCAAAAACCATCCAGAAATGATGCCGGTAGGAATCCCAAATGATCCCGAAATAATCCCGAAATGACCTCGTCGGCATCCCGGACGGATACCGAAAATTATTAAGAAATGATGCTGGAAAAGTCCTCAAATGATCCCCTAATAGTCCCGAAATTACCTTGATGGGATCCCGGACGGATCCCGAAAACCATCCTGAAATGATGCCGAAAGGGTTCCTAAATGATCCCGTATTAGTCGCGAAAAAGTCCCGAAATAACCCCGACGGCATCCCGGACGGATCCCGAAAACTATCCAGAAATGATGCCGGAAGAGCCCCAAATGATCCCGAAAAGGTCCCCAAATGACCCCGACGAGATCCCGGACGGATACCTAAAACCATCCAGAAATGATGCCCTAAGAGACCCCAAATGATCCCGAAAAAGTCCCCAAATGACCCCGACATACTCCAGAAAAAGTTCCGAGGGAATCAACGACGGATCGCGAAAACCATACAGAAATGATTCCGGAAGGATCCCAAAATGATCCCGAAATAGTCCGGAAATGACCCAGATGGGATCCCGCACAAATCCAGAAATGATCCCGAAAAGGTCCAAAAACTATCCCGGAAAAGTAACAAAAAATCCCGAAATGGCTCCTACGGCATCCCGGACGGAACCAGAAATGATCTCGGAAGGGTCCCCAAATGATCACAAAATGGTCCCGAAATTACTCTGATGGATCCGGCAAACCATCAAGAAATTATGCCGGAAGGGTCCCCAAATGATCCCGAAATAAAACAGAAAAAGTCACGAAACGACCCCTAGAGGATCCCCAAATGATCCCGTATTAGCCCCGAAAAGGTCCCGAAATAACCCCGACGGGATCCCGGACAAATCCCGAAAAACATCCAGAAATAATGCCGGAAGGGATCCCAAATGATTCCGCAAAAGTCCCGCAATGATTCCGACGGGATCCCGAACGGATACCGAAAATCATCCAGAAGTGATGCCGGAAAGGTCCTCAAATGATCACCTAATAGTCCTGAAATAACCCTGACGGGATCCCGGACGGATCCCGAAATCCATCCAGAAATGATCTTGGGAGGGACCCCAAATGATCGCGAAAAAGTCCCGCAATGATTCCGACGGGATCCTGAACGGATACCGAAACCCATCCAGAAGTGATGCCCGAAAGGTCCTCAAATGATCACCTAATAGTCCCAAAATGACCCTGACGGCATCCCGGACTGATACCGAAATCCATCCAGAAATGATCTTGGGAAGGTCCCAAAATGATGCCGAAATAGTCTCGGAAATGTCCAGAAATTACCCTGACGGGTTCCCGGACGAATCCTGAAAGCCATCCTTAAATGATCCCGAAAAAGTCCCGAAATGACCCTGACGGGACCCCGAAAGGATCCCGAAAACCATCCAGAAATGATGCCGGAAAGGTCCCCAAATGATCTCCTAATAGTTCCGAAAAGACCCTGACGGGATCCCGAACGGATCCCGACAACTATTTAGAAATGATGCCGAAAGGGCCCGCAAATGATCCCGTATTAGTCGAGAAAAAGTCCCGAAATGACCCCGACGGTATGCAGGACGAATCCCAAAAACCATCCAGAAATGATGCCGGAAGGGACCCCAAATGATCGCGAAAAAGTCCCGCAATGATTCCGACGGGATCCTGAACGGATACCGAAAACCCATCCAGAAGTGATGCACGAAAGGTCCTCAAATGATCACCTAATAGTCCCCAAAATGATTCTGACGGCATCCCGGACAGATCCCGAAATCCATCCAGAAATGATCTTGGGGAGATCCCAAAATGATCCCGAAATAGTCTCGGAAAAGTCCAGAAATTACCCAGACGGGATCCCGGACGAATCCTGAAAAACCAATCTTAAATGTTGCCGAAAAAGTCCCGAAATGACCCTGATGGGACCCCGAAAGGATCCCGAAAACTATCCAGAAATGATGCCGGAAAGGTCCTCAAATGATCTCCTAATAGTTCCGAAAAGACCCGGACGGGATCCCGAACGGATCCCGACAACTATCCAGAAATGATACCGAAAAGGTTCCCAAATGATCCCGTATTAGGCGCGAAAAAGTCCCGAAATGACCCCGACGGGATCCCGGACGGATCCCGAAAACCATCCAGAAATGATGCCGGAAAAACCCTAAAATGATCCCGAAAAAGTCCCCAAATGACCCGACGAGATCCCGGACGGATCCCGAAAACCATCCAGAAATGAGGCCGGAAGAGCCCCCAAATGATCCCGAAAAAGTCCCCAAATGACCCCAACGAGATCCCGGACGGATCCCGAAAAACCATCCAGAAATGATGCCGAATGATCCCGTATTAGTCGCGAAAAAGTCCCGAAATGACCCCGACGGGATGCGGACGAATCCCGAGGACCATCCAGAAATGATGCCCTAAAGGACCAAAAATAACCCCGAAAAAGTCCCGTAATGATCCCGGAAACCATCAAGAATTTATCTCTCGAAGGTACGCAAATGATCCCGAAAGCAACCCCGACGGGATCCCGGACGGATCCCGAGAACCATTCAGAAATGATGCCGGAAGGGTCCCCAAATAATCGCGAAATAGTCCCGAAATGATTCCGGAATAGTCCCGAAAATGTCCCAAAATAACCCCGACGGGATCCCGGACGGATCCCGAAAACTGTACAGAAATGATCCCGGAAGGGTCCCAAAATGATCCCGAAATAGTCCCGAAAAAGTCCCGAAATTATCCCGGCGTAATCCCGGACCGATCCCGAAAACCATCCAGAAATGATCCCGGAAGGGTCTCGATATGACTCTTACGGGATTACAAATAAGGTGAAGCTAATTATAAAACCATGTTAATAAGGCAGCAGGCGCATTGGAGCGAATAACCATAGAAAACATACAGGTAAAGCTAATAAAAGCGTGCTAATAAAAAACAGTTTGATGGAGGGCGGATGGCGGGTGTAGAGGAGAGGACCACTGATCGTTCTTCCAAAATTGTCTAGATCTCGATCTGTATGTACCAGATACCAAAAACTATTGATTTAGGAGAAAATTTATATTGAGTTATAACAATTTATAGATTTTACACCAGAGGGGGAGATAAAGGGGGGCGGGCGAAGGGTGTCACTGCTTACTTTGTAAGCCCTCGACTTATTTGACCCCCTGAGTCTGTGATATTGGTGAAGGCCAGTATACGTAAAGTTATAATGTGTAAAAAGTATTAAAAAATAATTGCTCGAAGGGGTCTTGGGACCCCCACCCCTCTTTCCATGTTCGAAAAAAATTTCGCTAGTAGACTACTGTCTGTGTCCCAAATTTCAACAAAATCCGTGTAGCCATTCTGGCGTGATTCAGTCGCAAAGACGAAAAAATATAATAATTAAATTATAACTGTTCCTAGGGGGCGGAGACCACGCCCCTTTTGAAAAATATATAGCTAGTAGATCTTTCTAGACTATTGGCTATATGTGTGCAAAATTTCATCCAAATCGGTTCAGCCGTTCTTGCGTGATTGAGTCACAAAGACAAACATCTGGACAAACATCCAAACATCCAAACATCCAAACATCTAAACATCCAAACATCCAAATTTTGCCATTTATAATATACTAGCCTTTACCCGCGGCCCCGTCCGCAAGGAGAAATTTAAATATATGGGCTATTCGCGTTAGCCTGCTTATTATCTGTTTAAAATTTTGTTTTCTTCTAATGCATTTTATTTTTGTAATTGAGTAAAAAAAAGAACTAAATGAGCTGATAACCTGATAGGATCCCAAATGATCCCGAAATTATCCAGAAAAAGCTGCGAAATGACCCCCACGCTATCGCGGACGGATCCCGAAAACCATCCAGAAATGCCCCGAAAGGGTCTCCAAAAGTTCCCCGAATAGTCCCAAAAAACCCGAAATGACAGCGACACGATTCTAGACGTATCCAGAGAACTACACAGAAATGATCCCTGAAGGTCTTCCAAAATGATCCCGAAAAGGTTCCGAAATGACCCTGACGGGCTCCCGAGCGGATCTCAAAAACCATCCAGAAAATATCCAGGAAGGGTCCCTAAATTATCCCGACATACTCCAGAAAAAGTTCCGAAATGGCACCGAGGGGATCCACGACGGATCGCGAAAACCATACAGAAGTGATTCCGGAAGGATCCCAAAATGATCCCGAAATAGTCCGGAAATGACCCAGATGGGATCCCGCACAGATCCAGAAATGATCTCGGAAGGGTGCAAAAACTATCCCTGAAAAGTAACAAAAAATCCCGAAATGGCTCCTACGGCATCCCGGACGGATCCAGAAATGATCTCGGAAGGGTCCCCAAATGATCCAAAAATGGTCCCGAAATGACCCTGATGGATCCGGCAAACCATCAAGAAATTATGCCGAAAGGGTCCCAAAATGATCCCGAAATAATACAGAAAAAGTCACGAAACGACCCCTAGAGGATCCCCAAATGATCCCGTATTAGCCCCGAAAAGGTTCCGAAATAACCCCGACGGGATCCCGGACAAATCCCGAAAACCATCCAGAAATGATGCCGGAAGGAATCCCAAATGATTCCGAAAAAGTCCCGCATTGATTCCGACGGGATCCCGAACGGATACCGAAAATCATCCAGAAGTGATGCCGGAAAGGTCCTCAAATGATCACCTAATAGTCCCGAAATGACCCTTAAGGGGTCATGGACGGATCCCATAAACCATCTAGAAATGATCCCGATATAGTCCCGAAGAAGTCCCGAAATGACCCTGACGGGATCTCGAACGCACCCCTAAAAGACCCTGACGGGATCCCGGACAGATCCCGAAATCCATTCAGAAATGATCTTGGGAGGGACCCCAAATGATCCCGAAAAAGTCCCGCAATGATTCCGACGGGATCCTTATCGGATACCGAAACCCATCCAGAAGTGATGCCGGAAAGGTCTTCAAATGATCACCTAATACCAAAATGAACCTGACGGCATCCCGGACTGATCCCGAAATCCATCCAGAAATGATCTTGGGAAGGTCCCAAAATTATCCCGAAATAGTCTCGGAAAAGTTCAGAAATTACCGATGGGTTCCCGGACGAATCCTGAAAGCCATCTCTAACTGATCCCGAAAAAGTCCCGAAATGACCCTGACTGAACCCCGAAAGGATCCCGAAAACTATACAGAAATGATGCCGGAAAGGTCCTCAAATGATCTCCTAATAGTTCCGAAAAGACCCTGACGGGATCCCGAACGGATCCCGACAACTATCTAGAAATGATGCCGAAAAGGCCCGCAAATGATCCCGTATTAGTCGAGAAAAAGTCCCGAAATTACCCCGACGGGATGCCGGACGAATCCCAAAAACCATCCAGAAATGATGCCGGAAGGGACACCAAATGATCCCGAAAAAGTCCCGCAATTATTCCGACGGGATCCTGAACGGATACCTAAAACCATCCAGAAATGATGCCGGAAAGGTCCACAAATGATCCCCTAATAGTCCCGAAATTACCCTGATGGGATCCCGGACGGATCCCGAAAACCATCCAGAAATGATGCCGAAAGGGTTCCCAAATGATCCCGTATTAGTCGCGAAAAAGTCCCGAAATGACCCCGACGGCATCCCGGACGGATCCCGAAAACCATCCAGAAATGATGCCGGAAGAGCCCCAAATGATCCCGAAAAGGTGCCCAAATGACCCCGACGAGATCCCGGACGGATACCGAAAACCATCCAGAAATGATGCCGGTAGGTACCCCAAATAATCCCGAAATAGTCCCGAAATGACCCAGATGGGATCCCGCACAGATCCAGAAATGATCCCGGAAGGATCCAAAAACTATCCCAGAAAAGTAACAAAAAATCCAGAAATGGCTGCTACGGCATCCCGGACGGATCCAGAAATGATCTCGGAAGGGTCCCCAAATGATCCCAAAATGGTCCCGAAATGACCCTGATGGATCCGGCAAACCATCAAGAAATTATGCCGGAAGGGTCCCCAAATGATCCCGAAATAAAACAGAAAAAGTCACGAAACGACCCCTAGAGGATCCCCAAATGATCCCGTATTAGCCCCGAAATGACCGTGACGGGATCCCGACAACTATCCAGAAATGATGCCGAAAGGGTCCGCAAATGATCCCGTATTAGTCGAGAAAAAGTCCCGAAATGACCTCATCGGCATCCCGGACGGATCCCGAAAATTATCCAGAAATGATGCCGAAAGGGTTCCCAAATGAACCCGTATTAGTTGCTAAAAAGTCCCGAAATGACCCCGACGGGATCCCGGACGGATCCCGAAAACCATCCAGAAATGATGCCGAAAGGGTTCCCAAATGATCCCGTATTAGTCGCGAAAAAGTCCCGAAACGACCCCGACGGGATCCTGGACGGATCCCGAAAACCATCCAGAGATGATGCCGGAAGAGCCCCAAAATGCTCCCGAAAAAGTCCCCAAATGACCCAGACGAGATCCCGGACGGATCCCGAAAACCATCCAGAAATTATGCCGGAAGAGCCCCCAAATGATCCCGAAAAAGTCCCCAAATGGCCCCGACGAGATCCCGGACGGATCCCGAAAACCATCCAGAAATGATGCCGGAAGAGCCCCCAAATGATCCCGAAAAAGTCCCCAAATGACCCCGACGAGATCCCGGACGGATCCCGAAAACCATCCAGAAATGATGCCGCAAGAGCCCCCAAATGATCCCGAAAAAGTCCCCAAATGACCCCGACGAGATCCCGGACGGATCCCGAAAACCATCCAGAAATTATGCCGGAAGAGCCCCCAAATGATCCCGAAAAAGTCCCGACGGGATGCCGGACGAATCCCAAGGACCATCCAGAAATGATGCCTAAAGGGACCCAAAATAACCCCGAAAAAGTCCCGCAATGATCCCGGAAACCATCAAGAATTTATCTCTCGAAGGTATGCAAATGATCCCGAAAGTACCCCGACGAGATCCCGCACGGATCCCGAAAACCATCCAGAAATGATGCCGGAAGGGTCCCCAAATGATCGCGAAATAGTCCCGAAATGATTCCGGAATAGTCCCGAAAATGTTCCAAAATAACCCCGACGGGATCCCGGACGGATCCCGTAAACTATACAGAAATGATCCCGGAAGGGTCCCAAAATGATCCCGAAATAGTCCCGAAAAAGTCCCGAAATTACCCCGGCGTAATCCCGGACCGATCCCGAAAACCATCCAGAAATGATCCCGGAAGGGTCTCGATATGACCCTTACGGGATTACAAATAAGGTGAAGCTAATTATAAAACCATGTTAATAAGGCAGCAGGCGCATTGGAGCGAATAAAAAGTTAGATAGAAACATACAGTAAAGCTAATAAAAGCGTGCTAATAAAAACAATTGATGGAGGGCGGATGGCGGGAGTAGAGGAGAGGACCACTGATCGTTCCTCCAAAATTGTCTAGATCTCGTTCTGTATGTACCAGATACCAAAAACTATTGATTTAGGAGAAAATTTAGATTGAGTTATAACAATTTATGGATTTTACACCAGAGGGGGAGATAAAGGGGGGCGGGCGGAGGGTGTCACTGCTTACTTTGTAAGCCCTCGACTTATTTGACCCCTTGAGTCTGTGATATTGGTGAAGGCCAGTATACGTAAAGTTATAATGTGTAAAAATTATGAAAAATAATTTCTCTAAGGGTCGTGGGACCCCAACCCCTCTTTCCATGTTCGAAAAAAATTTCGCTAGTAGACTACTGTCTGTGTCCCAAATTTTATCAAAATCCGTGTAGCCATTCTGGCGTGATTCAGTCGCAAAGACGAAAAAATATAATAATTACATTATAACTGTTCCTAGGGGGCGGGGACCACGCCCCTTTTGAAAAATATATAGCTAGTAGATCCTTCTAGACTATTGGCTATATGTGTGCAAAATTTCATCCAAATCGGTCCAGCCGTTCTTGCGTTATTGAGTCACAAAGGCAAACGTCTGGACAAACATCCAAACATCCAAACATCCAAACATCCAAACATCCAAACATATAAACATCCAAACATCCAAACATCCAAACATCTTAACATCCAAACTTTCCCATTTATAATATATATTAGACTAGCCTTTACCCGCGGCCCAGTCCGCAAGGAGAAAATAAAATATGTGTGCTATTCACGTTAGCCTGTTTATCAAGTTGTCTGTTTAAAAATTTTTTCTGTCTATGTATTTTATTTTTTAATACAGTAAAAAAAAAGAACTAACTGAGCTGATGGGCACGCTTACATGAATAGTACAATACACTTTTTTCGAATTAAAAAAAATACATTTTGTTTCTAAGTTAAATTAATTGATATGACAGGGGTAAAGAATTACTACTCATAGAACAAAGGAGTGAAACTACAATTAGCTAAAACCAAAAAGAAGTTTTTAAATAAAAGCAGTGTTGCTTTTTCGGGTATTTAGTTGGTTAAAATATTACAAAAATTTTAATTATAGTTGTAGTAGTTCGTTACAGGATTCATTTAAAAATAGAACGAAAAAGCTGTGATATATTAAAGATAAAACATACCGAATTTTAATTACGAATAATTTGCCGTAAATCCACGGCCATGTGTGCTGAATTACCGGTTTCGAAGAGACCTAAAATGATCCCGGAAGTGTCCCTAAATGACACCAAATAGTCACGAAATGATTCCGACGGGATCCTCGACAAATATCGAAAACTATCCAGAAATGATGCCGGAAGGGTCCCAAAATAATCCCGAAGTAGTCACGAAAAGTCCCGAAATGACCCTGACGGGATCCCGGATGGATCCCGAAAACCATCCAGATTTGATTCCTGAACGGTCCGCAAATGATCCCGATATAGTCCGAAAAAGTCCCGAAAAAACTCTGACGGGATCCCGGACAAATCCCGAAAATCGCCCAGAAATTATCCCGGAGGAGTCCCAAAATGATTCCGAAATAGTAGTCACGAAAAAGGCCCGAAATGACCCTGACGGGATCCCGAAAACCATCCAGAAATGACTCTGGAGGGATCCCCAAATGATCCCGGAAAAGTCCACAAACCATCCAGAATTGATCTCTGAAGGTTCCGCAAATGATCCCGAAATAGTCCCGAAAGTCACGAAAAACTCAGACCCATCCCGAAAATCATGAAGAAATTATCCTGGAAGGGTCCCAAAATTACCCCGAAATAACTCCGACGGGATCCCGGACGGATCCCGAAAACCATACAGAAATGATGCCGGAAGAGGCCCCAAATGATCCCGCAAAAGTCTCAAAATTACCCCGACAGGATCCCGGACGGATCCTGTAAACCATCCAGAAATGATGCCCGAAGAGACCCCAAATGATCCCGCAAAAGTCCCAAAATGACCCCGACAGGATCCCGGACGGATCCCGAAAACCATCCAGAAATGATGCCGGAAGAGACCCCAAATGATCCCGCAAACGTCCCAAAATGACCCCGACAGGATCCCGGACGGATCCCGTAAACCATCCAGAAATGATGCCGGAAGAGACCCCAAATGATCCCGAAAAAGTCCCAAAATGACGCCGACGGTATCCCGGACGGATTCCGTAAACCATCCAGAAATGATGCCGAAAGGTTCCCCAAATGATCCTGTATTAGTCGAGAAAAAGTTCCGAAATGACCCCGACGGGATCCCGGATGGATCCCGCAAACCATCTAGAAATGATGCCGGAAGGTACCCCAAATGATGCCGTAATAGTCCCGAAATGACATCGACGGGATCCCGGACGGATCCCGAAAACCATCCAGAAATGATGCCGGAAGAGACCCCAAATGATCCCCCAAAAGTCCCAAAATGACCCCGACAGGATCCCGGACGGATCCCGAAAACCATCCAGAAATGATGCCGGAATGGACCCCAAATGGTCCCGAAATGACACCGACGGGATCCCGGACGGATCCCGAAAACCATTCAGAAATGATGCCGGAAGAGACCCCAAATGATCCCGCAAAAGTCCCAAAATGACCCCGACAGGATCCCGGACGGATCCCGAAAACCATCCAGAAATGATCTCTGAAGGTTCCGCAAATGATCCCGAAATAGTCCCGAAAGTCACGAAAAACTCAGACCCATCCCGAAAATCATGAAGAAATTATCCTGGAAGGGTCCCAAAATTACCCCGAAATAACTCCGACGGGATCCCGGACGGATCCCGAAAACCATACAGAAATGATGCCATAAGAGGCCCCAAATGATCCCGCAAAAGTCTCAAAATGACCCCGACAGGATCCCGGACGGATCCTGTAAACCATCCAGAAATGATGGCCGAAGAGACCCCAAATGATCCCGCAAAAGTCCCAAAATGACCCCGACAGGATCCCGGACGGATCCCGAAAACCATCCAGAAATGATGCCGGAATGGACCCCAAATGGTCCCGAAATGACACCGACGGGATCCCGGACGGATACCGAAAACCCTCCAGAAATGATGCCGGCAGGTACCCCAAATTATCCCGAAATAGTCCCGAAATGATCCTGACGGGATCGCGGACGGATTCCGAAGACCATCCAGAAATGATGCCGATAGGGTCCCCAAATTATCCTGTATTAGTCGAGAAAAAATTCCGAAATGACTCCGACGGGATCCCGGACGGATCCCGAAAACCATCTAGAATTGATACCGGAAGGTACCCCAAATGATGCCGAAATAGTCCCGAAATGACAACGACGGGATCCCGGACGGATCCCGAAAACCATCCAGAAATGATGCCGGAGGAGACCCCAAATGATCCCGCTAAAGTCCCAAAATGACCCCGACAGGGTCCCGGACGGATCCCGTAAACCATCCAGAAATGATGCCGGAAGAGATCCCAAATGATCCCGCAAAAGTCCCAAAATGACCCCGACAGGATCTCGGACGGATCCCGTAAACCATCCAGAAATGATGTCGGAAGAGACCCCAAATGATCCCGCAAAAGTCCCAAAATACCCCGACAGGGTCCCGGACGGATCCCGTAAACCATCCAGAAATGATGCCGGAAGAGACCCCAAATGATCCCGCAAAAGTCCCAAAATGACCCCGACAGGATCCCGGACGGTTCCCGTAAACCATCCAGAAATGATGCCGGAAGAGACCCCAAATGATTTCGCAAAAGTCCCAAAATGACCCCTCAGGATCCCGGACGGATCCCGTAAACCATCCAGAAATGATGCCGGAAGAGACCCCAAATGATCCCGCAAAAGTCCCAAAATGACCCCGACAGGATCCCGTACGGATCCCGTAAACCATCCAGAAATGATGCCGGAGGAGACCCCAAATGATCCCGCAAAAGTCTCAAAATGACCCCGACAAGATCCCGGACGGATCCCGAACACCATCCAGAAATGATGCTAGAAGAGACCCCAAATGATCCCTCAAAAGTCCCAAAATGACCCCGACAGGATCCCGGACGGATCCCGTAAACCATCCAGAAATGATGCCGGAAGAGACCCCAAATGATCCCGAAAAAGTCCCAAAATGACGCCGACGGTATCCCGGACGGATTCCGTAAACCATCCAGAAATGATGCCGAAAGGTTCCCCAAATGATCCTGTATTAGTCGAGAAAAAGTTCCGAAATTACCCCGACGGGATCCCGGATGGATCCCGAAAACCATCTAGAAATGATGCCGGAAGGTACCCCAAATGATGCCGTAATAGTCCCGAAATGACATCGACGGGATCCCGGACGGATCCCGAAAACCATCCAGAAATGATGCCGGAAGAGACCCCAAATGATCCCCCAAAAGTCCCAAAATGACCCCGACAGGATCCCGGACGGATCCCGAAAACCATCCAGAAATGATGCCGGAATGGACCCCAAATGGTCCCGAAATGACATCGACGGGATCCCGGACGGATCCCGAAAACCATCCAGAAATGATGCCGGAAGAGACCCCAAATGATCCCGCAAAAGTCCCAAAATGACCCCGACAGGATCCCGGACGGATCCCGAAAACCATCCAGAAATGATGCCGGAATGGACCCCAAATGGTCCCGAAATGACACCGACGGGATCCCGGACGGATCCCGTAAACCATCCAGAAATGATGCCGGAAGATACCCCTAATGATCCCGAAATAGCCCCGAAATGGTCCCGACGGGATCCCGGACGGATCCCTAAAACCATCCGGGAATGATTACGGAAAGGACCCAATCTGACCCCGAAAAAGTCCCGTAATGATCCCGGAAACCATCAAGAATTTATCTCTCGAAGGTACGCAAATGATCCCGAAAGCACCTCGACGGGATCCCGGACGGATCCCGAAAACCATCCAGTAATGATGCCGGAAGGGTCCCCAAATGATCGCGAAATAGTCCCGAAATGATTCCGGAATAGTCCCGAAAATGTCCCAAAATAACCCCGACGGGATCCCGGACGGGTAACTGCTTACTTTGTAAGCCCTCGACTTATTTGACCCCTTGAGTCTGTGATATTGGTGAAGGCCAGTATACGTAAAGTTATAATGTGTAAAAATTATTGAAAAATAATTTCTCGAAGGGGTCGTGGGACCCCCACCCTCTTTCCATGTTCGAAAAAAATTTCGCTAGTAGACTACTGTCTGTGTCCCAAATTTCATCAAAATCCGTGTAGCCATTCTGGCGTGATTCAGTCGCAAAGACGAAAAAATATAATAATTAAATTATAACTATTCCTAGGGGGCGGGTACCACGCCCCTTTTCAAAAATATATAGTTAGTAGATCCTTCTAGACTATTGGCTATATGTGTGCAAAATTTCATCCAAATCGGTCCAGCCGTTCTTGCGTGATTGGGTCACAAAGACAAACGTCTGGACAAACATCCAAACATCTTCACATCCAAACTTTGCCATTTATAATATATATTAGATATTAGATATTAGATTAGATTTGAAAAACATGTACCCAAACGCACATGCTCGTACATTGAACCAGTGCAAGTCTGGTTTACTAAAGAGCTAAAAGCTTTAAAAAATAAGAAATCATGTTTATTCAAATTATATAAGAGACCCCGTTTACATTATGATTATACACAGTACGCTATTTCCGTCATAAGTATTTTGAACTTAATAATGATATAAATCTTACATATGTAAAATTAAAAGAAACACTATTTGCAACCCGAAGTCTTTTTATGATTTCGTAAATTCTAAACGCAGAACTAACGGGTTTCCTTCTGCCATGAAGTTTAAAAATAGTATTTCCAGTGACAATCAAGAGATTGCAAACTTCTTCGCTCAATTCTTTCACTCTAATTACTCTGCTGTGGTTGATTCATCACCTACGAATTATCCATATGAGCTCCATTCTAGTAATTCAATATATGCCCCACTTTTGTTGCCTGAGGATGTTCTACTACATCTATAGACCCTAAAAGAATCCTTCAAATACGGTCCCGATTTAATCCCAACATGTTTTCTTAAAAAATGTGCGAAATACATTTACCAACCCCTTACTGATCTGTTTAACCTCTCTTTAAAAAATGGCATATTTCCGACGGCTTGGAAGCAATCTTTCCTTATCCCACTCCATAAAAAAGCAAGCAATTCGTCTATTGAAAACTATCGTAGAATAGCAAAGCTCTCCGCTATCCTTAAGCTTTTCGAAGTAATCGTTACTAATCACCTTACATTTTCTATTTCTACATTGATAGATAGTTCTCAGTATGGCTTTTGTAGAGCCAACTCAAGCACAACCAATTTGCTTGAATTTACAACTCACGTCTTTAATGCCTTTAATGGGTTTAGAAACAATCATCATACCCACGTTATATACACTGATTTCAACAAAGCATTCAACAAAGTACGCCACTCATTACTTGTATCTAAACCCGAATTTCAACCTGGCCTAACTCGCTGGATCTCCTCCCATCTTTGTGGTAGAACTCAAAGAGTCATTTTTAAAAACATTTGTTCGAGTCGCATCGATGTTCCCTCCGGTGTGCCTCACGGCAGCCATCTCGGTCCTATTCTGTGTTTGCCCTTTATAAACGATGTTTCTACAACTATAAAATATTCTAAAATTTTAATGTATGCCGACGACGTAAAACTTTTTATGTCATACGCATCAGTTGAAGAAATTTCTGTATTCCAGGCGGATTTAAATTGTTCAGTTGATTGGTGTAATGCGAATTTTATGCCGCTCAACATAGAAAAATGTAAATACATGTGCTTTTCACGTAGGAACATACAGCCAGCTTCCTACACAATTAATGGCCAAACTCTGGAAAGCGTTGATGTTTTTGTCGACTTGGGAGTTACAATGAATTGCAAACTTAGTTTCAACCCTCATATTAATGCCACAGTCAATAAAGCGAGAGGAGTTTTAGCATTTGTGAAAAGATGGGCAAAAGAGTTTAGTGATCCTTACGTTACAAAAACCCTTTTTACATCATTGGTGAGGCCGATATTAGAATATGGATCGAGAATTTGGAATCCACGTTATCAAGTTCATGTGGATAGACTAGAATCAATTCAAAAAGAGTTTTAACTTTTCGCCTTGAGAAATCTTCAGTGGGACTCTCCGTATAATCTTCCTCCTTACACTAATCGATTAAAACTAATAAATCTTCCTACCCTTGCAAGTCGTAGAGAAATGCTAGGTGTACTATTTATGGCTAAACTTTTAAATGGATCGGTTTCAAGCCCATTTCTTTTGAACGAAGTAAACTTGAATGTTCCTTGCCGAGTTTCAAGGCATTATAAACCTATAATTCTTAAACAATGCAGAAGCAATTTCCAACTACACGAACCTTTTCTATATTTGTGTGAAGATTGTAACTCTCACTCGAGTATAATTGATGTTCCGGACTCGCTCTTTGCCATAAAAAAGACGGTTCTATCTTCTCTTAATAATTAAAAAATTAGATTTATACTTTTAATCTATTGTATTTTGTGAATCTATATTTCTCAGCTGATGAGTTTCTCTGTAGCTGAGCTGTTTTAGATCTCGACGCTTAAGAAGCCACTGCCTCTCAAAGACTCGGTAACTATAAAAATTATAAATTATAAAACATATAATAATAATAAGAATTAGGATACAAAAAAAAAAAAAAAAACAAAATTTGTATGAATTAAAAAAACAAAAAAAAAAACAATAATAACAGGATTAGCCTGGTTTCATCGGGCCACTTGAGGGCAGTGCGCTGGCACAACGTCCGAGAAAAAGAAAACAAGTAAGCCAGGTTAAGTTCGGGTGTAACCGAACATTACCAACTCAGTTGAGAACTATTGTGGCAACATAAAGGAAAATAACCATGTAGGAAAATGAACCTGGAATGTGTTTGTATGACATGTATATCAAATGAAAGGTACTAAAGAGTATTTTAAGAGGGAGTGGGCCATAGTTCTATAGGTGGACGCCATTCAGGGTTGACTCTAGAATTTTTTTGTACGATATGGGTATCAAATGAAAGGTGTTAATGAGTATTTTAAAAGGGAGTGATCCTTATTTCCATAGGTGGACGCCTTTTCGAGATATCGCCATAAAGGTGGATCAGGGGTGACTCTAGAATGCGTTTGTACAATATGGGTATCAAACGAAAGGTGTTAATGAGTATTTTAAAAGGGCGTGGGGCTTAGTTCTATAGGTGGTCGCCTTTTCGAGATATCGCCATAAAGGTGGACCAGGTGTGACTCTAGAATGCGTTTGTACAATATGGGTATCACACGAAAGGTGTTAATGAGTATTTTAAAAGAGGGTGATCCTTATTTCCATAGGTGGACGCCTTTTCGAGATATCGCCATAAAGGTGGATCAGGGGTGACTCTAGAATGCGTTTGTACAATATGGGTATCAAACGAAAGGTGTTAATGAGTATTTCAATAGGGCGTGGGGTTTAGTTCTACAGGTGGACGCCTTTTCGAGATATCGCCAAAAAGGTGGACCAGGGGTGACCCTAGAATGTGTTTGTACAATATGGGTATCAAAAGAAAGGTGTTAATGAGTATTTTAAAAGGGCGTGGGGCTTAGTTCTATAGGTGGACGCCTTTTCGAGATATCGCCATCAAGGTGGACCAGGGGTGACTCTAGAATGCGTTTGTACAATATGGGTATCAAACGAAAGGTGTTAATGAGTATTTTAAAAGGGCGTGGGGCTTAGTTCTATAGGTGGTCGCCTTTTCGAGATATCGCCATAAAGGTGGACCAGGTGTGACTCTAGAATGCGTTTGTACAATATGGGTATCACACGAAAGGTGTTAATGAGTATTTTAAAAGAGCGTGGGGCTTAGTTCTACAGGTGGACGCCTTTTCGAGATATCGCCATAAAGGTAGACCAGGGGTGACTCTAGGATGCGTTTGTACAATATGGGTATCAAACGAAAGGTGTTAATGAGTATTTCAAAAGGGCGTGGGGTTTAGTTCTACAGGTGGACGCCGTTTCGAGATATCGCAATAAAGGTGGACCAGGGGTGACTCTAGGATGCGTTTGTACAATATGGGTATCAAACGAAAGGTGTTAATGAGTATTTCAATAGGGCGTGGGGTTTAGTTCTACAGGTGGACGCCTTTTCGAGATATCGCAATAAAGGTGGACCAGGGGTGACTCTAGGATGCGTTTGTACAATATGGGTATCAAACGAAAGGTGTTAATGAGTATTTCAAAATGGCGTGGGGTCTAGTTCTACAGGTGGACGCCGTTTCGAGATATCGCAATAAAGGTGGACCAGGGGTGACCCTAAAATATGTTTGTACGATATGGGTATCAAATAAAAGGGTTAATGAACATTTTAAAAGGGAGTGGGGCTTAGTTCTATAAGTGAACGCCTTTTCGAGGAGATATCGCCATAAAGGTGGACCAGGGGTGACCCTAGAATTTGTTTGTTCGATATGGGTATCAAATGAAAGGGGTTAATGAGCATTTTAAAAGGGAGTGGGCCTTAGTTCTATAGGTGGACGCCTTTTTAAGATATCGCCATAAAGGTGGACCAGGGGTGACTCTAGAATGTGTTTGTACGATATGGGTATCAAATGAAAGGTGTTAATGAGTTTGAAAAGGGAGTGAGCCTTAGTTCTATAGGTGGACGCCTTTTCGAGATATCGAACAAAATGTGGACCAGGGTGACCCAGAACATCATCTGTCGGGTACCGCTAATTTATTTATATATGTCATACCACGAACAGTATTCCTGCCAAGATTCCAAGGGCTTTTGATTTCGCCCTGCAGAACTTTCTTCTACTTAAATCCAATTATATGAGGGACAAGAATACGTGGCGCAGAGTCGAGTAAAGTCTTTGGAAGGATTATGTATTGAGGACTTAGATTGTAAAAAATTGTCGGGAAAGAGTTCTTGTAAAAATGAGTCACTAAATGAACTAAATAGAAAGAGAAATAGTAGGCAATTAAATAAAGACTAAAAACTTGAAAATAAAATAATTAAAAAAAATGTTTAAATTAAACGGTTTTATTGAAAACAATACTTACTAAGAGCTAGAAAATAATTAGGTAGGTCCTAGGTACTAGTCATCACACTCCTCATCAATATATGGCGTTGATCAGACAATTAAATAAAAGCGTTGGATGCGTCAAATTTCTATTGATAGTCATATATAAGACCAACTGAACCTTGATCAGGTTATGCTACGCCCTAAATTTTCAGAAATTTCACGCGCCCAACGCTTTTATTTAATTGTCTGATCAACGAGATAGATTGATGAGGAGCATGAGGACTAGTACCTAGGACCTACCTAATTATTTTCTAGCTTTTAGTAAGTATTGTTTTCAATAAAACCGTTTAACTTAAAATTTTTTTTTAATTATTTTATTTCATATTTGGTACAGAATTATTGCATTTTTTTCATTTTTCGTAATTTTCGATATCGAAAAATTGGGCGGGGTCATAGTCGGATTTCAGCGATTTTTTATACCAAGATAAAGTGAGTTCAGATAAGTACGTGAACTAAGTTTAGTGAAGATATATCAATTTTTACTCAAGTTATCGTATTAAGGGCCGAGCGGAAGGACAGACGGTCGACTGTGTATAAAAACTGGGCGTGGCTACAACCGATTTCGCTCATTTTCACAGAAAACAGTTACCGTCATAGAATATATGCCCCTACCAAGTTTCACAAAGATTGGTAAATTTTTGTTCGACTTATGGCATTAAAGGTATTCTAGACAAATTAAATCAAAAAGGATGGAGCCACGCCCATTTTGAAATTTCCTTTTATTTTTGTATTTTGTTGCACCACATCATTGCTGGATTTGAATGTTAACATAATTTACTTATATGCTGTAAAGATATTCAATTTATTGTTAAAATTTGACTTTAAAAAAAATTTTTTTTTTAAAAAGTGGGCGTGTTCTGCATCCGTTCTTGCTAATTTTTATTTAGCACATATATTGTAATAGCAGTAAAGTTCCTGCATCATGATATCTTCAAACGACTGCCAAATTACAGCTTGCAAAACGTTTAAATTACCTTCTTTTAAAAGTGGGCGGTGCCACGCCGTCATAAGGTCAACCCGTCTACCAAGATACCTCAAAATTTACTCAAGTTATCGTGTTAACGGACATACGTACGGAGGGACAGACGGACGGATATGGCTCAATCAAATTTTTTTTCGATACTGATGATTTTGATATATGGAAGTCTATATCTATCTCGATTTCTTTATACCTGTAAAACCAACGGTTATCCAATCAAAGTTAATATACTCTGTGTGCAAAGCAAGCTGAGTATACAAAAAAAAACACGATTTCGCAATCCTTTGTTAACAAAGACCACATGCATTAGCTCACGATGTGCACATGTGAGGAAGCTCCGCTGCCTCCGCAATCCAATGTGTTATACCCACGACAGTCGTTACCAGTTTCTTTTTATACTCAGCGTGCTTTGCACACATAGTATATTACCTTTGATTGGATAACAGTTGGTTGTACAGGTATAAAGAAATCGAGATAGATATAGACTTCCATATATAAAAATCATCAGTATCGAAAAAAGATATGAAAATTTGGGACACGAGCTTACCTGGCCCAGAATTGATTGGTATTGAAAATGAGCGACATCGGATGATAACCGCGCCCAGTTTTTATACATATAACATTTTGGAAACACACAAAAAACTTGACTTTTTAGCAAATAATACACCTAGAATATTGAAATTTGACATGTCGACTGATATACTTTTGATAAAAATTAAAAAAAAAAATTTGATAAAATCAATTTTACAAATATTATTAATCATAAATCAAAAATCGCTAATCCTATCGTAACAATATTTAGCGGAGAGGTTGCCATTACTATAAGGAATGCTGTGGAGAAAAATTAGCGAAATCGGTTAAGGACCCCGCCCACTTTTATATAAAAGATTTTTAAAAGGGTCGTGGACGAATAAAATAAGCTCTATCTTTGCAAAAAGGAGCTTTATATCAATGGTATTTCATTTCCCAAGTGGATTTATAACAATAAATAGGAAAAACTTCAAATTTAGAAAAATGGGCGTGTCACCGTCGTTTTATGCCTAAGCAATTTTCTATGTTTCGGGAGCCCTAACTCGAAGAAAAATTAACGGATCGTAATAAAATTGGGCACACAAGTTTTTCCTATAGCAGAAAATATTTCTTGAAAAAATGTACGAGATCGGTTAGAGACCACGCTTTCTTTTATATAAAAGATTTTTAAAGGGGTCGTAGACTAAAATAATAAGCTATATCTAAGCGAAAAAGAGCTTTGTATCAATAGAATTTTACTTTTTAATTGAATTATAATATTAAATTGGAAAACACTAAAACTTTTAAAAATTGGTGCGGTACCGCCCCTTTTATGACTAAGCAATTTTCTATGTTTTGGGAGCCATAGGTTAGGTTGGGTGGTGGATGCCCTGATAGGGGAAGCTCACTTGGACAACATGAAGGTCCGTTGTGATACCACATTTAATAAACTAAAATAACGGTGACGTAGTATAACTACTTAGAAAATCGTTGGGTAGCAACGATAAAGTTCCGAATGATACTGATCTCAACCTTGGATAACTCCTCGGGAGATCCAAGTGAGTCGCAACCGAAATACCTTCTCCTAGTTCTGGAAAAAGCTGGACAATCAAGCATACAGCTGCAGCAGGCTGGAGTTTCCAATATATCGAGGCGTACCGCACGAATACCCATGGAACTGTGCCCTGTCAAAACCCCAAGGACCATTGATAGATGAGCCTTGGTGAACCCAATTATTTCAGCAGACCTCCTGCCATCCACTTTCGGCCAGAAAGGTCTTGCTACCATACAAGACGTAGTGTCCGCCCAACGTTTGTTGGGCTGACTCGAGACCCAGCTATGAAGGAGCAATCCACAAGTTGCTAGCGGAATCCCGAAATCCCTACAGCCATCTTCATCCGGTTCAGTTGTACCGTAGATTCGGGCTAAGATATCCGCTTGACAGTTACCCTGAATATCACTATGGCCCGGGATCCAGATAATTTAATTGTAAAATAATTCGTTGCAATCGCAAGTGAGGTCAGGCACTCCCAGACCACCCTCGATCGCACTGGATAGCATTTCATCCACCGCATCCTTAATCGCAGCAATTTCCGCATGGAATACACTGCAGTGATCAGCCAACTTAAGCTTGCGGCTTACATTTAGCTCTTGACAAAAGACCCCCCAACCTTCCGTCCAACTTCGACCAATCCGTGAACAAGTTAACCGGATCCATTCCCCAGATAATTCCTCTTCCCCACTCATCACTCTTGGGAATGACTGGGGTGAAGATTGCATAGGGAGCGGTTGTCGGCATACAATAGTCCGTCCTGTCCGGGATAAAGTCAAAACTGGTAAGAAGGCTAGAGTGTCCGAAGTCAGAAAGCCCATAACCCATATCACGAAGCCTGGCCAACGACAGGGCCGCAGCTGCCTTTCCCGCAATATCTACTGGATGTATGTTCAGCATGACATTCAGTGCCAAGGTAGGTGTTGTTCTCAGAGCGCCACTGATACCGATCAGCGCCGTCCATTGCACTGAAACTAACATTTTGTAGGTGCTCGCTGTGTCCAGTGCTTTCCACCAGAATAGCACCCCATAGAGCAGAAACGGTTTGACCACCGTCTCGCAAATCCAGTATACTACTCCTGGCGAGAGTCCCCATCTTTTTCCGATAGCCCCCGCTGCAGCAGTACAAGGCAACAGCGGTCTTCCTGGCCCTATCTTCCACATTGGGTCTCCAGGACAGTTTCGTCTCCAGAACAGTCCCCAAATATTTAACCCTGTCAGAAAGTACCAAAAGGTACCCCTCCAATCGAGGGAGTTCTGAAGACGGATATCTTATATATCCTTGTAAAAAGAAATAATTCTGTTTTCCTGAGTTGACCGCCAATCCACATGATTCAGCCCACCTAGCCACAGTATCCAGGTAGCTCTGAGAGCTTCTGCCAGCCTTCGGAATGAAGATGACTCTAACCGTATGCTACGACTTCGAGATATAGTTAAGCCTGAGGCAGTTAGTGTAGATGATGGCCAACCAGCTGCAGGAAATCACTAAAGACTTTTGAAGTTGCGCAGGAATGATGCCATCCGGGCCGGAGGACTTATAGGGCTTCAACGAACTTATATCCCAAGTTATTTGACTTTCCTGTAGTGGAATGGCAAGCAATTGTGCATGGTCAGCGACCGCCGGCCATGCAGGCGAAGATCCCTGCGCAACTAGGAAATCGGGAAAATGATTGTCCAGTAAAGCCTTAGGGACTCCTCGCTACTGATCGATCAGTCCCCACCATCATCTCTCAGATACCACCGAGGGGCGGGATTCCTACAGAGTTTTTCTGTAAGCAGCTTTCTACGTTTTCGCAGAAGCGTCGCCATAAATCTCGCTTGGCTATCCTTATTTCATATTTATAAATCCCCAGACTCACCTTATAGAGCTCCCAGTCCGAGGGTAATTTACTCCTCCTGGCTCTGTTAAAGAACCGCCTACTGGACGCTATTACATGCCAACCTAATAAATCCGCACTGCGTTTTTTAAGCGCACGCAAACAACCGGCGTTTTTACCGTAACCGAAATAAGTATGCGTTGCGATAATGTAAAACATGTATGCAAACGTCAAATCTAAATGTCACGCAGAACAAAAATTGGAAATCGATTTAGGTTTTCATGCAGCAAATTCAATTTCGGTTCCTCTCATATACATATGTATGTAAGTTGTAAGTGCTTGAGAAATTTTTGACAGAAAATGACTTGCGTGCATTTATATTACGTTGACATGTTAGGTCGTCAAGAGAATGAGACCACAAGAGCGGCTTGCCATTCCCCCTGTAAGTTTTTAATGAACAGGACAGTTGAAAGGCGCTATTGCTTGCCGAGGTGAAGTTTTCCACCAGAACGTCTATCTCAGATTCGGACAGGTCCGAACCAACGACAGGCGCCGCAGGCAATAGCTCTCCCAGCTTCCTACAATACAAGTCCAAGTTGGTGCTTTTAGGGTTCCTAAAAGATATTTTATCGGGACGTCCTTCGTTCACCGAGAACTGAATATATCGGTGATCAGAGCAGGAGTGCTCGTTGAGAATCCTCCAGCCAGATATCTGATCTTCCAGTTCTCTGCTAACCATTTACAAAGTCCCCCATCTACAATAAAAGTAAATAAAGACTCACCTCTGGTGTTCATATACGAGCTACCCCATATGCTATGGTGGGCATTAGCATCGGTACCTATGATTACGCCAACACCTCTCCGCCTTGCTTCAGCGGTGATTTCGCCCAGCATCACAGGTGGTGGTCCCGTTACGTCCCCATGGGGCATATACGCTGAGACCACCCACATTTCGTTACTGCCTCGCTCAAGGCAGACCGTGGTTACGTCAGCTTTACTGAAATTAGAGAGAATAAAAGGTTTAAATCCCTTTTTTATAAGCACAGAGGATCTAGGCCTACTTGCCTCCCCACGCACCAAGGTGTTGAATTTTTCCGTCCTTAATCCAGAAATTTTTCCGCCGTTACTACTCAGGCACGGCTCCTGGACAAGGACTATATCCACTCTGCCTTTTTCAAGACAGAGCAGCAAGTTTGCCGAAGCCGCCTAAGAATGTTGAAGATTGAATTGACGGATTTCCATCAATACCACTCTTCTTCTGTACCCCATCCTTGGCGGATTCGCCTTCGGAGGCTAGGAAATCCTCGTCACCCCCAAACAGACGATTTACACTGATGACGGATCCCGCCATCGATGATTCGCCCTCGAAGTCTAGGAGCTCCTCCTCTGCCCTATCAACCAGACGATTAGCACTGATGACAGATCCCGCTGTTGACGGGACGTCAACAGTGCTTCCGCTGTCCAAATTAGCGGGGTCAGCATCCACAACCATGGGTACTGGCTCCCCTGCGGACTCCTTCACCTCCCAAACAGTCTCTGGGGGAGAAGAACTATCTCCCCTGGAATCGGCGTAAATTTTGAGAACCACATGCTCGAGACCATAGGAGATAACCCCCTCATGTCAGAGAGAGGACGGGTGGACACTGCGTTTAGCAGAATCAGCACTTGCCGACGGGGCCCAACAGCCTCCTCTACTCTCAGGACCCTCCAGTTATGCTTCGGAAGGTTCGGGTTGCAGTAACGCATCAACACCAATATTTTCTCCGGTTGGGAGGGTTCGGCAGGCAACCACACTCAAGCCCTCGGTCGAAGGGGTAGATCCCTCCGTTCCACGGCCTCGAGCCTGGCTCCCTTCCAGACCTCCCCAACCAAATAAATTATTCTCTTAAAGAAACAGGCCGACCGCTTGTCAGCACAAGTAATCAGTTTAAATCCATGATACCACCCCGAGGATTCGAAGCATAGCCGCGGACCTGGGCTCTCCATAACGGCCGTCATATAGGCCGCTGATATGGCGCTGGCGATTCACGGCCATTCCTCTCGGGAGATGGCACCATCCTCCCTACTCCTATCCAGGACACCGAGGCGATTTCGCTAAACGCAAGTGCGTTCCCACCTCCTAGGGCCTTTTTTGTCGTTGAGGCATTCCGCTCATCCGACCTTTGCCGCTTTCTGGCCCCCATACCCTGCTGCTCACCCGTATCGTTCGACATCGTGTGTGGTCGTCGCCAGCTACGACGCTCCTGTTCCACTCCAGCATCCGGGAATGCTTCTTAGAAATCTGAGCTTCATCCCTTCCGCCGTAGCGCTCCGAGATATTCTCAGCCAGGCGCAGATCACCCAGAGCTTTCCTACGCTGCGTCGATCGCCTACCTCTCCAGCCAGTTAGTTAAAATAGTTAAATACTGTAACTAGCTCCTAAACTAAATAATGTAATTAAATGATTTTTTTTAATTTAATGAGACATTCTGGACTGGTATCCGAACAGAAAAGGAAAATATCTAAGAAAATTCTGAACTGAAGGGCGCCTAGACTGATGTCGATGATTCACACCAATTGTTCCTGATTATGACCAAAAGACTGGCTCAGATAAAAAAAAAACATCATAAATTAGCGAGTGAACTAAAAGGAAAGTTCAAAGTTGTGGGAGTTCTCATTCCGAGAATTGCAATGCACTAATTTCAATTTATGTTCCCCATGAATGGCACGCGTGCAAATAGTCTGCCATTCCTGCGGTATGACATTCGAGTTTAGCGAATCCAAGTTTCAATTCTTCTAGCTTTCATCATGACAATCAATAAATCATAGAACCAATCATTGAGTGTGGTCTGAATATGGGAAATTAATGTTTTTCACACGGTCAGTTATATCTCTCATGTTCTTGTATCGGAAAAACATTCACTTTGATCGTTATCTGACCTAAGAACAGAGCTAAAAATATCGTTTATAACATGTATATTGCTTCATAATGCAAAAAGTTACAAAATCGACACGGCCGCAACCCATTAGGAACCGTTTCAACAAAAACCGTCAATTCGATTAAACAATTGACAACAGATTGTCTGCTATTTGAAATGACTTTTCAAATATTTTAACTTTAAAAGAGCAATTCTTGTATATTTGTATAGCCGATCGAGCTCGGGAACGGCTCAAGCTGTTTAAATGAAACTTGACACAGAGATAATGTATCACCTTCTAAGACTTTTTACCTAGGTGTTGCCACTCATAATGTTTCACAAGGTTGCCACCTATTCGAAATTAAAAAAATTTCATGAGATATGCCGATATGGGTATCAAACGAAAGGTATTGCACTCCGCTTGCAATAGGGACACTTTTGAGTAGGGTTGCCATAAGGTTGCCACCTGTTCGAAAAAAATTACATGAGATATGCCGATATGGGTATCAGACGAATGGTATTTCACTCCGCATTACAATAGGGATATTTTTGAGTACGGTTGCCGTTTAGGGTTGACACCTATTCGAAATTAAAAAAATTGCATGATATATGCCGATATGGGTATCAATATTTCACTCCGCATTACAATAGGGCCATTTTTGAGTATGGTTGTCATTTAGGGTTGCCAAGTGGGTATCAAACGAAAGGTATTTCACTCCGCATTACAATAGGGACATTTTTGAGTAGGGTTGCCATTTAGAGTTATGGTAGTTAGACGAAATAGTACTCTACTTACTCATATTTTCTTCAAGTTAAAAATCTTCGTAAAAAATTTTTACACATAATTCCACTTAATTTTCATAATTTCACATATTCTAATAAAATTGAAATGCAATATCAAGGCTCCGTGGCAAATTCTAGCAAAATATATTTAAATGCATATCTTTAGCAAATATGAAATGAATAATTGCAATTTCTCACAGATTACTAATAGAATGATTTCTCACCATAGCAAAAAGATATCTCACTATGGTAACTTGCTACCCTTGAAAACTAGAGGCATATGTTCAATTTGAAAATGACATCTAACCATTTAACTACTTACCAACAGATGGCGGTTAGGGAAGTAAGTTGACATTTAATTAGACTAACTGATAGTTGTCGTTAGTGAAATTCACAAGTTTTTGGAATGGAATAAAATTGTGAGACTTTCATAGTGTATAACTAAAGAAATGTTTGAAATTAATAATTCGGCGCATGAAGATACTCGAGAAACGTTGCCAGGACAACGAAATGTTGCCCAGCAAAGCTCGGTCGCCCAGGTACTTAACTAATTATTGAAGAACTCTTTCGTATAAAATATTTTTTGTTTTGCCCTGAATTGTGGTGTATATAAAAAGAGCTGATGGCTTACCTATGCTACATGCTTACCTATGCTATATGCTACATATAACTGACCGGGGGAGAAGAATGGATATTCCAAATCAATAACACACAATGCCAATGATCGCCCTTGTGCTTTGTTTATGGTCATGGCAAACGCAAGACGTATTGGAAATTGCAATCGTTTAAACTGAAAAGGCAGATCTGATGGATTCATTGGAATCAGCGGAAATAATACATGCTCCCCTTCAAACTTTCCTGTCAAAACCGTTGCCTCAATGAGGTTAGTCATAACCCTTTTGACTACTGGTACCAAAAAAATTGCAAGAAAGCATTAAAAAGTTGTTAAAAACTACCAACAAAAGTAGTAGAAAGATACCAAAAAAGTATAAAAGAACAATAGTTAAGAATAGAAAAATAGTACCAAAAAAGATTAGTAAAAAGGTTTCAAAAAAGTATTTAAAAAGGTTATCAAAACAGGTAGCGTAGAAGTATTAAAAAAGTAGTAAAGGGTTACCAAAAGTAGTAAAACAGTGGCAAAAAAGAGCCAGCAATTGCATTGAAAAATTATCAAAATGGCTAAAAAAAATTTAAATAAGTAGTAAAATTGGATCAAAAAGTAGTAAAAAAAGATCACAAAAGTTTGAAAATCAGAACTAAAAAAGTACCAAAAAAGTAGTTACACAGGTAAAAAGAGTACCAAAAAGGTACAAATAGTACTAAAGCTTTTCCAATAACGTATTAGAAAGTTAACCGTACTTAGTAGGTTAATATCTTAACATTATCCTTCTATGAACGTGGTACATGAAAAACTGTGTAAGCAGTTCTTAAAAACATTTATGTGAAAAAATTTTCTACGGCAAGTTAAGTTTAGGTTAGTTTTCTTACATCTCCACTTACATCATAACGCCATAAGTATATATAATTCAGCGTAATACATTCATCAACCTTTTATATGAGAAAAGCTCTTTAAGTAGTTATTGATATTTATTTGCGTAAAAACTTATTGAATGATTTAATATTCGCAGGTTTAGTTTGACAAAAAAATATTATTGAAAGGTATTTCATGAAAAAACTATATTTTTAAGTTTTCCTAATTTGACAAATTTTATTAATTTGACATATTTTATGTAATGTATATGTACGCTGAGTAAAGTTAGACGTTATTTTCTTATGTCTCCGCTTAGCCGTTAGAGAAACAGTTTTAGTGTGAAAGTTTTGTCTTTGTCAAATGTAAAGGTAATGCAAATAAGTGGAAAGAAAGTTTTCCAATATCCTGTGAAAAGTGTCATCTTAAATATTTTATGTACACTGAAATTACCTTGAATGCTGGCATATAGTTGTCCCTTATTATATTGGTAGCTCCAAACGAAGTCATTCGGAAACTTGAATTGTACATTTGTATATTGGCTAGAAAATGTCTTGATTCCGCTGTTGAACCAGAAATTAATGCTGCTAATGGTTCTGGTGGGCATTGCAATTCCTCTAGCCGAACTTTTCCTGAGGCGCAACACATTCCAGGGGTTTCGCTTTTAAATTTTAGTGCACAGCAAAATGGACATACATTGCTATTAATGCCAATTACCACAAATTAATGCAAACTATAATCGATATCGTTGTTATATTGAAATGCGGCACCACTCAAAGGAATATTAATGTTGTGTCGACCTGGACGTGTCCTGGCATATCGTTCTCTGTAATTGGCGTTGTGATGCACCCTTTATTCGTCTGATCGACGTTCTCTTTCGTTGGATCTATTTTTTGTTCTCCACGACCGACGTCGCGCGGAAATCATTTTGTAATTCACTTCACTTTTCACGAAAACTAACAGCCCAAAACTTTGTAAAAAGATTGGTCGAATAAATGCTCTTTTTTATCACAGCACTTTTCACTAAAAGAAACTCGTTTGTAGCGGCACAAAAACTTTAAGAGTGACCTCGTAAATAAATTCTGTTTTTTATCGCACCACTTTTCACTAGTCCTAGGAAGCTTCTAGTATTTGCCAAGAGGACGGAGTTATTTTATAACATAGATCCTGGTTTTTGATAGGGGTTTCAGTGTGGTTGTTAAAACAAACTTCTGGTGACACTACGGACTCAACCAGTCTATGTGAGGTACTCATGGACCGGCCAGTTCAACCTAACCTAACGTAACTTTCAGATAAAATAAACACATTTGTAGAAGCAGGAAAACTTTAAGAGTGACTTTGTGAAATAAATTTTATTTACTACTAGCTTTACCCGGCGTACGTTGTAACGCCCGAGATCGAATTAATGTTGCGTTATTTTTCTGCTTTGTTTGTTGATAATTTAATTTATTGTTCTGTAAATTGTATTTAGTTTTGTTCGCATATGTGGTGAAATTTTCGCTTAAAACATTTTATTATTGTATCTTATTGTAATGCAAGTGGGTACACAATATTTTTGGTTTTTTCCTTCGGTGCAAAATAAACAAATTTTTTGATGTTCCAACTCTAGAGCAAGCAACATATAGCTGGCCATGGGAAAATCAGGGACTCTCTAAATTTAATCCTGCAACATTAAGCGATTGTCATTGTTCTTTGTTGATTGTAATTGCAAAAGCAAGGCGTATAGGAAACTGTAAGCGCTTAAAATTGAATGGCAAATCTGTAGGAATCATTGGGATCCGTAATATGAGCTCATCTTCACCTTTGCTTTTACCGCTGATGATTGTTGCTTCAATTTCATTCGGCATTCATTTCTTAACGCAAATTTTGGTTCCATTGCACAATTTTTGTGGGTCTATATTCCGGAGAAGCATGATTGATGAGCAAATTTTCAATGTCAGTATATGCGCAGGCATTCCAGGTGGTTCTAAACCGTTTAGAAATTCAATTGGATAATTCGCAATTTGATCTTCATCTGTAACTGTGTCGATCGATTTATATTTCGTCACTTCACCAGGAATTTGGTTTTGAACGCGATCATTGATTTTGTTAACATTATCATTTTGGGGAGCTAAGATTGCTCTTTCGCATAGCCGAAAAAAAAAACAAAATTTTAATTTAAAATTCTTAATTCTGAAATATGAAAAACCTTCGTCTTGGTAGAAGAGGATTGACCTCATATAACTCCTCACTGAATTTCAATGTTCAGTCAGGTATACCTTCATAGTTATGCGGTACCAAAGATTTCATTTGTAAGGGAGGTGCCACGCCCCTTTTACATATCCAAATTATTTTTATCCTAAAACCTTCCCGTTGATCGAAGGAAACTATAGCCGAAATTTGTTGATGATTGAAGTGTGGGAAATACGTTTGCATAGGTAACACACAGCCACACCGAATTTGATTTTTGTATATATAGATTGCAGAAAGTAAAGCGCATTTAAAAATGTGTAATTTTAGATATTTCTATGTACATATGTATGTATGTCTTTGAATGAGTTTTCTTAATTAGGAATCGCTGGATGTTACCTGCTGAACAGGTAGAACCGAAATTATTCAGAAAATAAAGCAAAATTGTTTGGAAACAAATTTGAAATTTGAAATATTTTATGTACATATACATAAGTGATGTGTAAGATATTTCTTATTGTAAATTAAGTATACGGTATAACAAAAAGTGCGGAAAAGGCAAAAAATATATTTGTGCAATAGGGAAATGGATAGGGATAGGGATAGGGACTTACCTCATATATCACCTTACCAATTTTCAGTGGTCAAACATTAATACTTCCATATATCGTTAGCTTAACTTGAAAATGTTCTAAGTCACTTTTTTTGAAAAATAGTTTTTAATGCAGTTTTAAACATAAATTCATAATACATCGATCACAAAAAAAATATTTTAATTTTTCAATTTTATGTTCTGTGCAATGATGTGTAAATGTGCTAAGTCGTCAGCTGTTAAAAAAAATGTGCTAAGCCAACCGGTCAATAATATCAATCTGAATTACTATTCATTTCTTTGTGCGCGCATGCTTTATTGTTGTTGTATTAACGATAGAGATACTACCCGAAGGCTTTGGGGAGTTTTACCGATGTTGATGGTCCTTTGCCGGATATAGATCCGGTACGTTCCGGTAACAAAGCACTATTAAGGTACTAGCCCGACCATCTCGGGAACGTTTTATATGATCACATTAAACCTTCTAGGCCATCCCGCCCTACCCACCCCCTAGTTCCATGAATAACTTGGGGTCGCCAGAGCCTCTGCTGTCAATGAAACAGGATTCGCCACGGTTAGGTGAGGTTAACAATTGGGTTGGAGAAGCTTTATATTTCACTGGCAACCCCTTGAGAGGGTTGCGAACACAACCCCTTGAAATTGTGTTCACCCAATTGAGACATGCCTTTGGTGATTGATAAATGCTTTGCTCTGACCATAATCTACTTCAATTCTTACATGTCGATAACTACATACTTTCTTACATACTAGTTAAAAATAGAAAACAATTTACGCTTATTCTTACATATTTATTAAAACTAATAACACTACTGAACCGATTTGATAGATGTAGAGTCCTAATTATAGGTTCATTCAGAGCATAATTCGTTTTATGAGTTATTTCGATTTATAATCTATTATGCGGAAGATCACGCAGTGGAATATATGGAATGAACAAATTAAATAAATCAGAATAATTCGTGCTAAAGTTTATTACATTATAGGCAAGCATGAGTGAGATAAAATTTCTTCTGTCATGCAAAGCCTGAAGACCAAGCAATTTGTGCCTGCTGGTATATGATGGGTGGCCGTCTGGCCAGAGAACCATAGGTAAAGCAATTTTTGTAAACATTTTTTGAACTTTCTCAGCTTTATAGGAGTTAGATTCATAGAAAGGATTCCATATTATTGAGCAAATTTCAAGACCTCTTCTGACCAAGAAATATAAAGTGCCTTCAACGTCATAGGGTCCTTAAAGAAACTTATGTTACGTCTACTGAACCCAACCATTGCAACAAATTTGGAAAGTCCTTCAACGTCATAGGGTCCTTAAAGAAACTTGTGTTACATCTACTGAACCCAACCATTGCAACAAATTTTGAAACAATGAAGTCAATGTGACTAGAGTCAAAAATTGCACCCAGGTCTTTACTCTCTTGACAACGATTAAGAGATTTAGCATTTAGTTTGTAGATAAAGTATGTGGTAGTTGTCTTTTTGGAATAAGACACAACACAGCAGTTGTTTGAATTTAAAAATAAATTATTGTCTGCTCACCATCCGGCAATAGAGTCCAGATCAGAACCGTTAGAAATAGTTTGACAAATAAATAGTATTTTTTGTGAAATATATAGTTTTAGTGTTATATTTCAATCATTAAAGAGGGGGAGT